>NC_091200.1:30758284-31058284 GCF_040958095.1 Procambarus clarkii
TCTTGTACAGCCACTAGTACGAGTAGCGTTTCGGGCAGGTCCCTGGAATACGATCCCCGCCGCGAAGAATCGTTTTTTCATCCAAGTACACATTTTACTGTTGCGTTAAACAGAGGCTACAGTTAAGGAATTGCGCCCAGTAAATCCTCCCCGGCCAGGATACGAACCCATGACATAGCGCTCGCGGAACGCCAGGCGAGTGTCCTACCACTACGCCACCTGCTGCAATATTATTATAAAAGAAATATTACTTATTATAATCGTAAATACTAAATACCTGTTGTGTTGATTTAGGGGCGACGACGATCGTGGGATCGGATGCGAGCCACAGGTGGCCTACACCATGCTTTCTAAGGCGTCCCTTTCATAACAAAAACAAATCCGTGCATTCATACACATACAGAGATCCCGTGGTTATGCGAATACTTGCAATTCTTTTACTTAAAATAATAACAATTAGATTAATAATAATTAACATAAATTTTACTCAAGATTCATAAAAATCATTAATACTATTTTAAAAGAAGATTTATAAGACATCTAAAAACAGATATACAGACTTTGTGTGATATTTATTTCAACATTATATATTAATAGAATGTTGTAACTATTATTTTTAAATATTAGGTAGTTTCCAGCTACGTATATCGCATATAAACGTTGCAAAAAGATTTTAGACTGAATTAACACATTACACATTTATGGAGTAATTAACAACAAAACAATCTTTATTTTCATTGCAGAACATATATCAGAGCATACTAGTGACTCATACATTTAAAATAGTGTGATTTTTAAACAATTCGGTTGTAAACCCGCAGAACGGCCTACCCGCCAAAGACGTAACATAAGAAATGGTATATAATTCATTATTTTAAATTACATATATAATCATTAATAATATTCGGCAGCTATCGAGGTTCTCCATAGGTAAATTCCTGTACTCTAACAAGATGCTACTTGCTGTTTAGCTGTTTAAATTCTTGGAAAATTGTAATGACCAGCGACATGAAATATAACAATGAAATAATAGCAGGTAACTGTTGGTGAACGAAAAATTAAATTCCAAATTGATTAGATGTTTTTCTAAATATAAAGATCGACCTGAAGGAATTTTATGAATTATGGACTAATTAAACAAAAAAATAGGTAATTTTACTTGAAGAACAGATACCAGAGAATAGTTAGTGAGTACATTTATATTGTATAATGGGAGAAAGCCCCTGGTAGCCGTGAATTAAAATAACCACCTACATTAATTGATAACTAGGAAATAATATCTGGAAACTTTATCTGAACGAAAACACAATACCAATTTGTTTAGATGTTTTTCTTAATATAAAGATCAACAGTAAGGAATCTTATTCATTATGGACAAATTAACAAAAAAAAAACGATAATTTTCATTGAGGACCATATATTAGAGCATACTTAGTCACTTATATATTAAAAGTATTGTGTATTTTGAACCATTGGGGTTGTAAACAAACAGAACGGCCTACCCGAAAAGTCGTAACATAAAATGTTGCATATGTTTGCTAATTTATTATTTGATAAATGATTATTATTAATTTACGACAACTATAGAGGTTTCCCATTAGTTAAATTACTGTAATCTGACTAAATGCTACTACAAAACATATATAAATCCTGGGAAAGTCACAATGACCAGCGACATTAAAGCATAGAGGGTTAAATAGTAACAGGCAACTGTCGGCGAACGAAAAATTCATTTCCAAATTTATTAGATGTTTTCCTAAATATAAAGATCGATAGGCTGGAATTTTCTGGATTATGGCCTAATTAAGGCAAAAATATATATATTTTTACTTGAAGAACAAATATCAGAGCATAGTCAGTGAGTTATAGAATAATAAGAGTGTGGTATTTCATTGTATAACAAGAGATAGTCCATGGAAGCGTAAATAGACGTAGTTTTACACAAAATAACGTCCAAAAACAGCCGTAGAGTCAAACGGCAAATGTTGACGTTCTTTTTAAGAGGACAGGTTGACCACACACCCCATCACACTACCACACACCCCACCACACACCCCACCACACTACCATCCACCCCACCACATTTCCACACAACCCACCACATTACCATACACCCCACCACACTTCCACACAACCCACTACACTACCATACACTCCACCACACAACCACACACTCCACCACATTACAACACACCCCACCACAATACTACACAACCCCACCACACTACCACACACCCCACTACAATACGACACAACCCGACCACACTACCACACAACCCCACCAAACTGCCACACACCCCAGAACACTACACACACCACGCTACCACACACACCACCACACTACCACACTCTCCACAATACTTCCACACAACTCCCACACTACCACACACCCAACCACACTACCACACACCCCACCACACTAACTTACACCGCCACCACACACCCAACTACACAACCACACAACCCCACCACTCTTCTACACACTCCACCATACTACCACACACCCCACCACACTACCACACACCCCACCACACTACCACACACCACACCACACTACCACACACGCCATAACACTACCACACACACACCCACACTACCACACACCCCACCACACTACCACACACCCCACCACACTACCACACAACCCCACCACACTAGCACATATCCCACCACACTACCACACAACCCACCACACACACCACCACACAACTACACAACCCCCACCACACTACCACACACTCCACCACACTACCACAGACCCCACCACACTACCACACACCCCATAACCCTACCACACAAACCACCATACTACCACACATCCCAGCACACTACCATACAACCACACCCCTCTACCACATAACCCAACGACACTACCCCACAACACCACCACACACCCTACCCCACTATTACACAACCCCACCACACTGCCACACTCCCCACCACACACCCCACCACACTATCACACAACCCCACCACACACCCCACCACACTACCACACATCCCCACCGAACTACAACACACGCCACCACACTACCACACACCCTATAACACTACAACACACCCTATAACACTATCACACAACCCCACCACAGTACCACACACCCACCACACTATCACACAACCCACCACACTACCACACACCCACCACACTACCACACACGCCATAACACTACCACACACACCCCCACACTACCACACACCCCGCCACACTACCACACACCCCACAACACTACCACACAACCCCACCACACTACCACAAACCCTAGAACACTACACACACCACACCACTCTACTACACACACCACCACACCACTCTACTACACACACCACCACACTACCACACACTCCACAACACTTCCACACCCCCCCACACTACCACACACCCAACCACACAACCCCACCACTCTACTACACAATCCACCACACTACCACACACCCCACCACACTACCACAAACCCCACCACACTACCACACACGCCATAACACTACCACACACCACCCCCCCACACTACCACACACCCCGCCACACTACCACACACCCCACAACACTACCACACAACCCCACCACACTAGCACATATCCCGCCACACTACCACACAACCCACCACACTACCAAACACCACACTACCAAACACCCCACTACACAACCCCACCATACACTCCACCACACTACCACACCACACAACCACAGACCCCATAACCCTACCACACAACTCACACATCCCAGCACACTACCATACAACCACACCCGTCTACCACATAACCCCACCACACAACGACACACCCTACCCCACTATTACACAACCCCACCACACTGCCACATTCCCCACCACACTACCACACACCCCAATACACTACCACACACCCCACCATACTACCACACATCCCCACCGAAATACAACACACCACACCACACTACCACACAACCCCACCACAGTACCACACACTATCACACAACCCACCACACTACCACACACCCACCACACTACCACACATCCCACCACAACACCACACAACCCCACAACACTACCACACACCCCACCACAATACGACACAACCCGACCACACTACCACACAACCCCACCACACTGCCACACACCCCAAAACACTACACACACCACACCACGCTACCACACACACCACCACACTACCACACTTAAAAATTAAGGTTATGAAATTATGGATAGGGGCAGAAGGATTCATTACAAACGACAAGGAAGTGTGTGAGGTACTGAATAAAAAATTCCAAGAGGTCTTCACCTTAGAGCAAGGAGAAATCCCAGAGATAAGAGAAAGAATAGCTAACCAGGAACCACTGGAAGAGTTTGAGATTACCAGCGGGGAAGTAAGGAAGTGTTTACTAGAATTGAATGTGACAAAGGCTATAGGCCCAGATGGAATCTCCCCTTGGATACTAAAGGAAGGAGCAGAAGAACTGTGTCTCCCGCTCTCCATAGTGTATAACAAATCACTGGTAACAGGGGAACTGCCAGAAATTTGGAAAGCAGCTAACGTAGTCCCGATACACAAGAAAGGGGATAGACAGGAGGCACTGAATTACAGACCAGTGTCCCTAACCTGCATACCATGCAAGATGATGGAGAAGATTGTGCGAAGAAAGCTAGTGGAGCACCTGGAGTGAAAGAACTTTGTAACACATCATCAACATGGATTCAGGGATGGCAGGTCCTGCCTCACAGGGTTACTTGAATTCTATGACCAGGCAACAAAAATAAGGAAAGAAAGAGAAGGGTGGGCAGACTGCATATTTTTGGATTGTCAGATAGCCTTTGACACAGTGCCACACAAGAGGCTAGTGAAAAAACTGGAGATGCAGGCTGGAGTGAAAGGGAAGGTACTCCGTTGGATACAGGAGTACCTAAGTAACAGGAGACAACGAGTCAGTGTGAGGGGTGAGGTCTCAGATTGGCGAGAAGTTACGAGTGGAGTACCGCAGGGGTCAGTCCTTGGACCTATACTGTTTCTGATATATGTAAATGATCTTCCAGAGGGTATAGAATCGTTTCTCTCAATGTTTACCGATGATGCAAAAATTATGAGGAGTATTGAAACTGAGGACGATAGTAGGAGGCTACAAGATGACCTAGACAGACTGAGTGAATGGTCCAACAAATGGCTGTTGAAGTTCAACCCGAGTAAATGCAAAGTAATGAAAATAGGTGGTGGAAATAGGAGGCCAAACACAGGATACAGAATAGGAGATGAAGTACTTAATAAAACGAACAGAGAGAAAGATCTAGGAGTTGATATCACACCAAACCTGTCTCCTGAAGCCCACATAAAAAGAATAACGTCTGCGGCAAATGCGAGGCTGGCTAACATCAGAACAGCGTTCAGGAACCTGTGTAAGGAATCATTCAGAATCTTGTACACCACATATGTAAGACCAATCCTGAAGTATGCGGCCCCAGCATGGAGCCCGTACCTTGTCAAGCACAAGACGAAGCTGGAAAAAGTCCAAAGGTATGCCACTAGACTAGTCCCAGAACTAAGAGGCATGAGTTTCGAGGAAAGGCTGCGGGAAATGCACCTTACGACACTGGAAGACAGAAGAGTAAGGGGAGACATGATTACAACCTACAAAATCCTCAGAGGAATCGACCGGGTAAACAAGGATAAACTATTCAACACTGGTGGGACGCGAACAAGGGGACACAGGTGGAAACTGAGTACCCACATGAGCCACAGAGACGTTAGAAGGAACTTTTTCAGTGTCAGAGTAGTTAACGGATGGAATGCACTAGGCAGTGATGTGGTGGAGGCTGACTCCATACACAGTTTTAAATGTAGATATGATAGAGCCCGGTAGGCTCAGGAATCTGTTCACGAGTTGATTGACAGTTGAGAGGCGGGACCAAAGAGCCAAAGCTCAACCCCTGCAAGCACAAATAGGTGAGTACACTCTCCACAACACTTCCACACAACTCCCACACTACCACACACCCAACCACACACCCCACCACACTAACTTACACCGCCACCACACACCCAACTACACTACCACACAACCCAACCACTCTACTACACACTCCACCACACTACCACACACCCCACCACACAACCACACACCACACAACACTACTACATACGCCATAACACTACCACACCCCCCCACACACTACCACACACCCCACCACACTACCACACACCCCACCACACTACCACACAACCCCACCACACTAGCACATATCCCACTACACTACCACACAACCCACCACACTACCACACACCCCACCACACAACTACACAACCCCACCACACTACCACACACTCCACCACACTACCACACCACAGTACCACAGACCCCACCACACTACCAAACACCCCATAACCCTACCACACAAACCACCATACTACCACACATCCCTGCACACTACCATACAACCACACCCCTCTGCCACATAACCCAACCACACTACCACACAACACCACAACACATCCACACACCCTACCCCACTATTACACAACCCCACCACACTGCCACACTCCCCACCACACACCCCACCACACTACCACACATCCCCACCGAACTACAACACACCCCACCACACACCCTATAACACTACCACACAACCCCACCACAGTACCACACACCCACCACACTATCAAACAACCCACCACAGTACCAGACACCCACCACACTACCACAAACTCCACCACACTACCACACACCCCACCACAACACCACACAACCTCACAACACTACCACACACACCCACCACAATAATAAACAACCCCACCACACTACCACACAACCCCACAATACTACCACACACCGCACCTCACTACCACACACCCCACCATACTACCACATGCCCCAATAAACTACAACACTCCCCACCACACTACCACACACCCCACAACACTTCCTCACACCACACCACACAACCCCACCACACTACCACATACTCCACCACACTGCCACACACACCCCACTTCACTACCACACAACCCCACCACACTACCATACACCCCACCACACTTCCACACAACCCACTACACTATCATACACCCCACCACACTACCACACACCCCACCACACTACCACACACCCCACCACACTACCATGCACCCCACCACACTTCCACAGAACCCACTACAGTACCATACACCCAACCACACTACCACTCACCCCACAACACTACCACACACCCAACCATAATACTTACACAACCCCATTACACTACCACACACCCCACAGTAGTAGGGATGGCGGTCCACAGGGGATATTTTGTTTCTGGGAAATATCCCGTTTAAGACCCAGGGTTTTCAGGTCAAATATCCTGTTTAAGACCCATGGTTTTCAGGTCAAATATCCTCCATATGAGCTAGGGTTTTTCAGGTAAATTTGGTCAGTCACAGATTTGGAAGTAAGGAATTCTTATAAGAAAAATAATTTCCGAGATTTTAGAAGTTTGTTAAAGTTCTTATGGGAGAAATTCAAATATCATGTTTATGAGCCAAGGTTTTTCAGGTAAATTTGGGCAGTCACAGATTTGGAAGTAAGGAATTCTTATAAGAAAAATAATTTCCAAGATTTTAGAAGTTTGTTAAAAGTTCTTATGATGAAAATAATGTCATACAAGTTTGGTAAAGTTCTTATGGGAGAAATTCAAATTTTTTCAGAGTTCTTACCTATAATAAACCGATATTTAGGTCGTATACATTTAAGTAGGATTCTTACTTAGAAACTAGTATACAGCTATATAACTGAATCATTACCCTGCCATCCCCCCTCCCCTGCCTTCCCCTCCCCCTGCATCTCCCGCTCATATCTCACACCCCCTCCCTCCCCCCTTACCTCACAATCTCCAGCGTCACCTGTGTTTACTTTACACCGTCAGCCAGACGCCGCATGCAGGTCACCTCCGTAATCTTATCTCATCTTCTCCGTAATATCTGGACCATCCCTCCCCCCCTCTCTCTCTCTCTCTCTAGCTGCTACAGTACACCTCTCTCCTTTCATATTTTTCTTTCTTCGTAAGTCCTTACAGCTATTTTCTGACAACGTATGTTAGCTCCTTTTCATTAAACAAGTCAGTTTTACCCAAATAAACAAAGTCAGTACGCAAGTTCTAGCTCTTGTTCCCCGCCTTAGTCCTCTGTCATATATTGAATACTAACAGTCCAATCCCTCTAAAATTTTAAATAATCATATTTCACACGTAGTTCAATACAGTAATTTAGTTTCCGAGCTCCAGCTCTTGTCCTCCACCTTAGTTCCCTCGCACATCTTCGTTGTTAACCGATTATTTTTCATGAAACTTTAACCCGCCATACTTCTAACCGAGTAAGTAAAGATAACACATTTACCAAACTCTAGCTCTTGTCCTCCGCCTTAGCTCTCTTTCGTATCTTCGTTAATACCTAATCAAATTCCCTGAAATTTTAACCCTCTGTATTCCAGGCGCAGTAAATAAGACCAAGTCCGTTACCAAGCTCCAGCTCTCATCCCCCACCTTACTTCCCTCCCGCATCTTCGGTAATATCCTATCAAATTCCCTGAAATTTATACCCTCTGTATTTCAGACATAGTAAATAGGATCCAAATAATTATCAAACTCTAGCTCTTGTCCACCACCTTATTTCATTTGTACAAGATCTTTAGTAACAGACCAATTTCACCGAAATTTAAAGCAGACATACTTCAAACGTAGTAAATCAAATCAAACAGTTAATGAGCTCCAGCTCTCATCCCCCACTTTAGTTCTCTCATACGTATCTTTGTAAATAACCCATCAATTTTCCTGAAATTTTTACCATAGTTGTTTCAGACATAGTAAATAAAAAAGCCAGTTCAGTTACCGAGTTTCAACTCTTGTTCCCCGCTTAGCTCATATGTACAAGTTCTTTATTATCCAACTAAAATCACCTAAGATTTAAGATCACCTTATTTCTAACATAATTTTTTTTTTATCAGGACATTAGAAAAGCTCCATTTCCTCTGTCTTAGATCATCAAACATAAATATATCCGATCAAGTCCCTCTCCAGCCTAACTCTTTATCAGAGTAATCACCTTACCCTTTCCCTCCCTTACCTTCTCATCCCAAACGTATCCAAACCTTCAATAATCATACTGTATTTGCATATTTTCTCTATATTCAGCTGCGTTCCTCACATTCTTTTCCATGTTCACTCCATGTTCAGCAAGTATTTGCAGCATGCTCAGTTCATATTTTTTCACCTGTTTTTCTCAATTTTTCTGTTTTCTACCATTTTCCCCGTATGTTCACTATGTTCTTTGTCATGTTTTCATGTACATCATATGTTCTCTGTACAACTTTTATACTCAATATTCATGTTCTCAATGTTCTTAGCTTGTTCTTCACATGTTCAGTGTTCATTCTTTGTATTCCCTATGTTCCTTACCATGTATTCATATTCTCTTTAAGTTCATATTCCCTGCATGTTCGCTGTGTTCAACAACTTTTCTCACATGTTTTCTGTGTTCCCCATATGTTCACTGTTATCTACCATTTTTCCCCATATGTTCACTATGTTCTTTGTCATGTTTTCATGTGCATCATATGTTCTCTGTACAACTATTATACTCAATATTCACGTTCTCAATGTTCTTAGCTTGTTCTTCACATGTTCAGTGTTCATTCTTTGTATCCCCTATGTTCCTTATCATGTCTTCATATTCTCTGTAAGTTCATATTCCCTGCATGTTCCCTCTGTTCATCAACTTTTCTTACATGTTTTCTGTGTTCCCGTATGTTCACTGTGCTCATTCCCTTACTTAGTCTCAATTTTTTATGTTCTTTATATCTTTAAACCAATTGTTTCTTCCATTCAGTAACTAGTTCTTTGTCAAATATTATCATCAGCAATACAGTTCCCCCCAACAAATTTAGTCACCCAGTTTTATTTGCAAAACTATGTCAAAGTAATTCCCGTAATCAACTTAATAGTTCTACAACCCTGTTCTTAAACAAATCTACAGTTTATTCAGTTCCAAATTTACAAAGACAAACTTTTCTTGTAACTTCGAAAACTAAAAATTACTTATCAATCAACAGGAAATAGTCAGGATTAATATCGTTCAACACTGTATTTAACTAAAACCTTTCTCTTAGCTAAAAATAGTCAAAGGAATCTTTCCAATACTGTTCATAACTAACTTTATCCATCGTCAAACAACTAAAAAATAATCACTTTCATCATTTCTTAACTAAACTTATTCCATAGTCATCAGAAAATAACCGTGTTCTTCATGTTTCATTGTCATTTCTTATCTAAAATTATCCGCCAATGAACAGAAAAAGTCATGTTCATCATGTTTTGTATTTTTGCTTAACTAAAAGTATTCATCAGTCAACTAAAAAATAGTTACTTCATCATGTTTCCCTGTCATTTCTTAACTGAAATATCACTTCTCTCATCTGAAAATAGTCATGTGTAGCCTCTTTCCAACACTGTTCTTAACTAAAGTAACCTTTCACTTCGCTAAAATAGTCAAATGTAACTTTTTCAGCACTTTCGTAACTAAAAATATATGTCGTTAAGTAAGAAATATAGTCAAAGACACTCTTCGAGATATCAAGGACTTACTCAAAGACATCAAAGTTGCACTCAAAGACATCCTTTGAGACATCAAAGACATCCTTTTAGACGTCAAGGGCACTCTTCGAGATATCAAAAGACACTCTCAAACACTCAAAAATTACTCACATCCTCAAAGTTATTCTCAGAGTCATCAAAAGTTAATCTCAGTCATCAAATGTTATTCTCTAAGTAACCTTTCGTTCATCAGAGAAACTTTCTAAGACATCTTCGTTCATTAAAGTTAATCTCAGAGGCATAAAAGTTATTCTCAGAGCTATCAAAATTATTCTCGATGTCATCAAAAAGGTATTTTCACGTACTCAAAGTTAATCTCGGTCATCGAAGTTGTTCTGTAAGATATCTTCAAGACATCAAAGTTACTCTTCATTACATCAAAGACGCATTCAAAATACTACTCAGGTTCTCAGAAGTCATTCTCAAAGTCATCAAAGTTGTTCTTTGATATCTTCGAGACATCAAAGTTACTCTCTAAGTCACCTTCGTTCATCAGAGAAACATTCCAAACATCTTTGTTCATCAAAGTTGTTCCAAGAGACATCAAAAGTTAATCTAAGACATCTTCATTCATCAAAGTTATTTTCAGAGACATCTAAAATTATTATCTAAGACATAAAAGTTATTATGTAAGACATAAAAGTTATTCTCAGAGCTATCAAATATTATTCTCGAAGTCATCAGAGATATTCTTAGAGTCATCAAAGGTATTCTCAGAGTCACCTTCATTCGTCAGAGAAACTTTCCAAACATCTTTGTTCATCAAAGTTGTTCCAAGAGACATCAAAGTTATTTTCAGAGACATAAAAGTTATTCTCAGAGCAATCAAATGTTATTCTCGAAGTCATCAACGATATTCTCAGAGTCATCAGAGGTAATCTCTAACTCACTTTCGTTCAACATAGTAATTCTCTAAGTTAAAAAAGTTATTCTCGGAGTTAGCAAAGTTATTTCAATGTCATCAAAGGTAATCTCTAACTCACTTTCGTTCATCAAAGTTATTCTCAGAGCTATCAAAAAGTTAATTTCTATGTTATGAAAGTTATTCTCAGAGACATCTAAAGTTAATCTTGGTCATCAAAGTTGTTCTCTAAGACATCAATGTTGTTCTCTAAGACACCTTGGTTTATCAAAGAAACTCTCCTTCTTTCATCAAGTTATACTTTAAGACAACATTGTTGTTCTCTAAGACATCTTCAGTCATAAATATTTCTCTCCAAAGACAACTAGTTCAGCTTTTCATATGAAACTTGCACTTCTGTTAAAATATATTTTCTTAGACACTTTACCTTTAAAACCGTTCTCTGAACTACACTGCTTTAACCTACCTAACCGATCCACCCCACCTAATGTTACTTAGTTAACATACCTATCCTAACTTGACTTGCATAACCTAACCTAACTTAGCCTAATTTACCTAACCTAACTTACCTTACCTACCATAACCTAACCTATCTTAACTTACCTAACTTAACCTGCTTAACCTAACTTACCTAACCTAACCTAACTTACCTTACCTAACTTAACCTAACTTATCCTGCTTAACCTAACTTACCTAACCTAACTTAACCTGCTTAACCTAACTTACATAACTTATCTTACCTATCCTAACCTAACCTAACTTGCTTTACCTAACTTACCCTTACATTCCCAAACTAATGTATTCTAACTTACCTAGTCCAACCAGATATAACCTAACTTACATAATTATTCCTGTTTGTCTTTTGTGTTTCGTCAATCATTGTCTCATATTCATTTGTTCGTTACAATAGTTAACTTCTCAAATGGTCATTTATGCATTTCAAGTGTTATTTGTTAAAGATTGGGTATTTAAGCATTTCAAAGGATTTTTGTTATAGATGAGCATTTACTCGTTTCAAGGGTTAATTTCTCAAATGGTCATTTTTGCATTTCAAAGGATTTTTGTTAAAGATTGGGTGTTTAACCATTTCAAAGGATTTTTTGTTATATATGGGCACTTACTGATTTCAAGGGTTAATTTCTCAAATGGACAATTTTGCATTTCAAGTATTATTTGTTTTAGATTGGGTGTTTAACCATTTCAAAGGATTTTTGTTATATATGGAAATTTACTCGTTTCAAGGGCTAATTTCTCAAATGGTCATTTTTTGCAATTCAAGGGTTATTTGTTAAAGTTCATCAAGTTGCTCATAAGTTGTATTTATTATGTTTGTTATCATTTGTTCTTATTCCCCAACCCCTTAACCTAACCTCTTGTAATCTTAGTTTCTTTAGTAGGTTCTATCATATGTTCTTATTCCCCAACCCTTTAACCTAACCTTTCAGATGTAGTTTATTAAGTTTTATGTATGTGTTGATTATATTATCCTTTTCCTAACCTTTCAGATGTAGTTTTGTTTCTCCTTTTTGTATATTTTACCCAAACCCACCATCCCACTTAACCTTCCTTCCTTATTTTACTTTGTTTTCTCCTACTCCTTCTAACCCCCTTTTTCTATCTCTCTCCCTTATTCTCTCTCTCTTCCTCCCCCTCTCTCTCACTCATTTGCTCCAATGCTCTTATTTTCTCATATTCAAGTCTTAATGCTCCCATTCTCTCACTCTCGCTCATTCTCTTATTTTTCTTTTTCTCAAATTCAAGTCTTAGTTCTCCCATGCCCACACTCTCTCTCTCATTCTCTCTCTTCTTTGGTCCCATTCTCTTCCGCCCCCCTCTCTCTTACTCATTGCTCCTCTTTTCATGCTCTCTTGTTTTCTCAATTTCAAGTCTTAGTAGATCTGATTCTTTACTACTGTACTTATATTATTACTAAGATAAAGAATGAACTTATATGTGAAAACAAAGTAAAAGAAGGAAAGAAAATTAAGTGTGTTGGTGGGTTTGGGTAAAATATACAAAAAAGGAGAAACAAAACTACATCTGAAAGGTTAGGAAAAGGATAATATATTCAACAAATATGTCAAAACACAATAAACTACATCTGAAAGGTTAGGTTAAAGGGTTAGGAAATAAGAACATATGATAAAACCTAATAAATACACTAAGATTACAAGAGGTTAGGATAAGGGGATGGGGAATAAGAACAAATGATAAAACCCTAATAAATACACTAAGAATAAAGAGATTAGGTTAAATGGATGGGGAATAAGAACAAATGATAAAACCCTAATAAATACACTAAGATTACAAGAGGTTGGGGAATAAGAACAAATTATAAAACCTAATAAATACACTAAGATTACAAGAGGTTAGGTTAATGGGTGGAAGAATAAGAACAATTATAACAAACATAATAAATACAACTTATGAGCAACTTGATGAACTTTAACAAATAACCCTTGAATTGCAAAAATGACCATTTGAGAAATTAACCCTTGAAACGAGTAAATTCCCATATATAACAACAATCCTTTGAAATGCATAAATACCTAATCTTTAACAAATAGCACTTGAAATGCAAAAATGTCCATTTGAGAAATTATCCTTGAAACGAGTAAATTCCCATATATAGCAAAAATCCTTTGAAATGCATAAATACCCAATCTTTAATTAACAAATAGCACTTGAAATGCAAAATGACCATTTGAGAAATTATCCTTGAAACGAGTAAACTCCCATGTATAGCAAAAATCCTTTGAAATGCATAATTACCCAATCTTTTAACAAATAGCACTTGAAATGCAAAATGACCATTTGAGAAAATAACCATTGAAATGAACAAATGAATACGAGACATTGACAAAACACAAAGACAAGCAGGAATATTTATGCAAGTTAGATTACGTAAGTTTGGTGAGTTAGCCTAGGTAAGTTAGGTTATGTTATGATATGTTAGATAAATTAGGTTAAGATCTGTAAGGTTAGGATATTTTAGGCTAAGTTAGGTTAGGTTGGGTAAGTTAGGTTAAGCAGGTTAAGTTAGGTAAGATATTTTAGGATAGGTAAGTTAGGTTAGGGTAAGTTATGTTAGGTTAGGTTAGGTTTAGGAACGTTATGCTAACTAAGTAACATTGGGTGGAGAGGATAGGTTACGTAGGTTTAAGCAGTGTAGTTCAGAGAACAGTTTTAAGGTAAAGTGACTAAGAAAATATATTTTAACAGAAGTGCAGGTTTGGTATGAAAAGCTGAACTAGTTACATTTTGGAGAGAAATTTTATGACTGAAGATGTCTTAAAGAATAACTTGATGGAAGAAGAGGAGTTTCTTTGATGAACGTAGGTGTCTTAGAGAACAACTTTGATGAACGAAGGTGAGTTAGAGATCACTTTTGATGACTCTGAGAATAACTTTGATGAACGAAGAAAAACTTTGATAGCTCGGGGAATAACTTTTATGATTTAGAGACCATCAAAGATGTCTTAGAGAACATCATTGATGTCTTAGAGAACAACTTTGATGAACAAAGATGTCTTAGAAAGCTTCTCTGATGAACGAAAAGTTACTTTGAGAATAACTTTGATGATTGTATTTAACTTTATGACTTTGAGAACAAATTTGATGAACAAAGATGTTTTGGAAAGTTTCTCTGACGAACGAAGGTGACTTTGAGAATAACTTTTGATGACTCTGAGAATGACTTTGTTGTCTTAGAGAATAACTTTCATGACTTAGAAAATTACTATGTTGAACGAAAGTGAGTTAGAGATTACCTTTGTTGACTCTGAGAATGACTTCTGAGAACCTGAGTAGTATTTTGAATGCGTCTTTGGTGTATTGAAGAGTAACTTTGATGTCTCGAAGATATCTTACAGAACAACTTTGATGACCGAGATTAACTTTTGAGTACGTGAAAATACCTTTTTTGATGACTTCGAGAATAATTTTGTTAGTTCGGGGAATAACTTTTATGTCATAGATAATAACTTTAGATGCCTCTGAGATTAACTTTAATGAACGAAGATGTCTTAGAAAGTTCCTCTGATGAACGAAAGGTTACTTAGAGAATAACATTTGATGACTGAGATTAACTTTTTGATGACTCTGAGAATAACTTTGATGTCTTAGAGAATAACTTTTTGTGGACATGAGAATATCTTTGGATAACTCTGAGAATAACTTTGATGTCTTTGAAACAACTTTGATGAACGAGAGTGAGTTAGAGATTACCTTTGTTAACTCTGAGATTAACTTTGATGAACGAAAGTGAGTTAGAGATTACCTTTGATGACTCTAAGGTTAACTTTGATGACTTTGAGAACAAGTTTGATGACTGAGATTAATTTTTAACGTCTTTTGGAATAACTTTGATGACTCTGAGAATAGCTTTTGGGTAGCTCTGAGAATAACTTTTGTTGTCTTAGAATAACTTTTGATTGCTCTGAGAATAACTTTTGATATCTCTGAGAATAAGTTTGATGAACGAAGATATCTTACACAGCAACTTTGATGTTTCGAAGAATAACTTTGATATCTCGAAGAGTGCCTTTGGTGTGTTTGAGAGTGTCCTTGATGCCTCGAGAGGTGTCTTTGAAGTCTTAAAGGATGTCTTTGATGTCTCAAAGGATGTCTTTGAGTGCAACTTTGGTGTCTTTGAGTAAATCCTTGATGTATTGAAGAGTGTCTTTGATTTCTCGGAGAGTAACTTTGGTGTCACGGAGAGTGTCTTTGTTGTCTCGAAGAGCACCTTTGACTAATTTTCTTACTTAACGACATATAATTTTTTACGAAAGTGCTGAAAAAAAAAGTGCTGTTTTAGCTGAGGAAAGACATGAAAAATATGATGATAGTGACTATTTAGTGCTCCACAAAGTATAAATGTTAGTTAAGAACAGCGATGATAGATATCTTTGGCTATTTTTTCTTACTTGACGACATATAATTTTAGTTACGAAAGCGTTGAAAGAAGTTTCCTTGACAATTTTTTAGCGAAGTGAAAGGTTACTTTAGTTAAGAACCGTGTTGGAAAGAGGCTACACTTGACTATTTCAGTTGAGAGAAGTGATATTTCAGTTAAGAAATGACAGGGAAACATGATGAAAGTAACTATTTTTAGTTGACTGATGAATACTTTTAGTTAAGCAAAAAGACAAACATGATGAACATGGCTTTTTCTGTTGATTGGCGGATAACTTTTAAATAAGAAATGACAATGAAACATGATGAACATGGTTATTTTCTGTTGACTAGGGAGTAAGTTTAGTTAAGAAATGATGAACAAGACTATTTTCAGTTACTTGACGGTGAATAAAGTTAGTTATGAACCGTTTTGGAAAGTTTCCTTTGACAATTTTTAGCTAAGAGAAAAGTAATTTTAGTTAAGAACTGTGTTGAACGAGGATAATTCTGACTATTTTTAGTTGATTGGATAATAAGTTTAGTTGAGAAATGACGAAAGTGACTATGTTTTAGTTGATTGGCGAAAGATTTTTTGTTAAGGAGCGTTAAATAACATGTAAGGGAATGAACACAGAGAACATATGGGGAACATGGCAAAGAACACATGTAAGAAAAGTTGATGAATACAGTGAACATGCTGGGAATATGAACTTACAGAGAACATGAAAACATGATAAGGAGAATAGGAAATACAAAGAATGAACAATGAACTTGTGAAGAACATAGAGAATATGACAAAGAATGTAGAAAACTTGTAAGTGTAGGTGATAAGCGAAGTGATCTTATGAGGAACATGAACTTGTAGAGGAACATGAATATTGACAGAGAACACAAAATATGGAAGGCAGCATGAATATTGAGTATAAAAGTTATAAAGAGAACATGCGATGAACATGAAAACATAGAAAATATGACTAGAATTTGTAGAGAACATCATGAGACTAAGAGAAAGATCACAGAAAAATGGATATACTGGTGAAAAATATGAACTGAATACGCTGTGAGCATTTGAAGAACATGGAGTGAACATGGAAAACATGGAAAAGAATGTGAAGAACACAGTGAATATAGTGAAAATATGCAAATACAGTATGATTATTGAAGGTTTGGATACGTTGGGGATGAGAAGGTAAGGGAGGGAAAGGGTAAGGTGATTACTCTGATAAAGAGTTAGGCTGGAGAGGGACTTGATCGGATATATTTATGTTTGATGATCTAAGGCATAGGAAATGGAGCTAATGTCTTGATTAATTTTACTACGTTAGAAATAAGGTGAACTTAAATCTCAGGTGATTTAGTTGGAAAATAAAGAACTTGTACAAATGAACTAAGTGAAGAACAAGAGTTGAAAACTTGGTAACCGAACTGGCTTTTATTTACTATGTCTGAAAATGTAGTTGGGTGTTTAAATATCCGAGGGATTTGGACTGATAGTAGTGAATTTACAGGAGTGAACTTGGACAGAGGACAAGAGCTAGAGTTCGGTAACTGTCCCGATCTTATTTACTGTGTCTGAAATACAGAGGGTTAAAATTTAAGGAAAATTTATGGGTTATTTACAAAGATACGAGAGAGAACTAAGGTGGGGGATGAGAGCTGGAGCTTGGTAACTGTTTGATTTGATTTATTAACTTTGAAGTATGTCTGCTTTAAATTTCGGGAAAATTAGTCTGTTACTAAAGAACTTGTACAAATGAACTAAGCAGGGGGACGAGAGCTGGAGCTCGTTAACTGTTAGATTTGAATTACTACGTTTGAAGTATGTCTGCTTTAAATTTCGGTGAAATTGGTCTGTTACAAACGATCTTGTACAAATGAACTAAGGTGGGAGACAAGAGCTAGAGTTTGATAATTGTTTGGATCCTATTTACTGTCTGAAATACAGAGGGTATAAATTTCAGGGAATTTGATAGGATATTACCGAAGACACGAGAGGGAAGTAAGGTGGGGGATGAGAGCTGGAGCTCGGTAATGGACTTGATCTTATTTACTGTGTCTGAAATACAGAGGGTTAAAATTTCAGGGAATTTGATTTGGTATTAACGAAGATACGAGAGAGAGCTAAGGCGGAGGACAAGAGCTAGAACTTGCTTACTAACACGATTTATTTTACTACATACGAAATATGGCTGTTTAGAATTTTAGGGGGATTGGTTAGGTATTAACGAGGATATGAGAGGGAACTACGGCGGGGAAAAGGAGCTGGAACTCGATAATTAAATTATTATATTTTAATACGTTTGAAATAGCTGTGTTTTAAATCTCAAAGAAAATGATTGGATACTAAAAAATATGTATTAGTAAAACTAAGGCGGGGACAGGAGCTAAAACTTGCTTACTAACACGATTTATTTGTGTAAAACTGACTAGTTTAATGAAAAGGAGAGGGAACGGTCCAGATATTATGGAGAAGATAAGATTACGGAGGTGACTTGACCCAGGACGTCTGGCTGGCGGCGTAAGGTAAACACAGGTGATGCGGGAAGTAGGGAGGTAAGGGGGGGAGGGAGGGGGAAGGAAGGGGAAGGGGGATGGCAGGGATAATGATTCAGTTATATAGACATATACTAGTTTCTATGTAAGAATCCTACTTAAATGTATAAGGCCTAAATATCTGTTTATTCTCAGTATGAACTCTGAAAAAAATTGAATTTCTCCCATAAGAACTCTTAACAATCTCATATGACATTATTTTCATCATAAGAACTTTCAACAAACCTCTAAAATCTCGGAAATTATTTTTCTCATATAAATTCCTTAATTCCAAATCTGTGACTGACCAAATTTACCTGAAAAACCCTGGGGAATATGGAGGATATTTGACCTGAAACCCCCACGCCATATGGAGGAATTTTGACCTGAAACCCCCCACGCCATATGGATGAATTTTGACCTGAAACCCCCCACGCCATATGGACGAATTTTGACCTGAAACCCCCCATGCCATATGGAGGAATTTTGACCTGAAACCCCCCCCCCACGCAATATGGAGGAATTTTGACCTGAAACCCCCCACGCCATATGGAGGAATTTTGACCTGAAACCCCCCCACGCAATATGGAGGAATTTTGACCTGAAACCCCCCAGGCCATATGGAGGAATTTTGACCTGAAACCCCCCACGCCATATGGAGGAATTTCACCCCAAAAAAAAAACTTCGTCTGTGCGGCTTACTCCCTACTACTCCCCACCACAATACGACACAACCCGACCACACTACCACACAACCCCACCACACTGGCACACACCCCAGAACACTACACACACCACACCACGCTACCACACACACCACCACACTACCACACACTCCACAACACTTCCACACACCCCCCACACTACCACACACCCAACCACAGTACCACACACCCCACCACACTAACACACGCCGCCACCGTACTACCACACAACCCCACCACTCTACTACACACCCCACCACACTACCACACACCCCACCACACTACCACACACCCCACCACATTACCACACACGCCATAACACTTCCACACATCCCCCACAGTACCGCACACCCCACCACGCTACCACACACCCCACCACACTACCACACAACCCCACCAAACTACCACATATCCCACCACACTACCACACAAACCACCACACTACCACACACCCCACCACACAACTACACAACCCCTCCACACTACCACAAACTCCACCACACTACTACAGACCCCACAACACTACCACACACCCCATAACCCTACCATACAAACCACCATACTACCACACATCCCAGCACACTAACAAACAACCACACCCCTCTACCACATAACCCCACCACACTACCACACAACACCACCACACAACCACACACCCTACCCCACTATTACACAACCCCATCACACTGCCACACTCCCCACGACACTGCCACACTCCCCACCACGCTACCACACACACCACCACACTACCACACACTCCACAACACTTCCACACACCCCCCACACTACCACACACCCAACCACAGTACCACACACCCCACCACACTAACACACGCCGCCACCGTACTACCACACAACCCCACCACTCTACTACACACCCCACCACACTACCACACACCCCGCCACACTACCACACACCCCACCACACTACCACACACCCCACCACACTACCACATAACCCCACCAAACTACCACATATCCCACAACACTACCACACAACCCACCACACTACCACACACCCCGCCACACTACCACACACCCCACCACACTACCACACACCCCATCACACTACCACATAACCCCACCAAACTACCACATATCCCACAACACTACCACACAACCCACCACACTACCACACACCCCACCACACAACTACACAATCCCTCCACACTACCACAAACTCCACCACACTACTACAGACCCCACCACACACCCCATAACCCTACCACACAAACCACCATACTACCACACATCCCAGCACACTACCATACAACCACACTCCTCTACCACATAACCCCACCACACTACCACACAACACCACCACACACCCTACCCCACTATTACACAACCCAACCACACTGCCGCACTCCTCTCGACACTGCCACACTCCCCACCACACTACAACACACCCCTCCACACTACCAAACAACCCCCTCCACACGACCATACACCCCACCACACTACCACACATCCCACCACACTACCACACATCCCAGAACATTACACACACCCCACCACACTAACACACACACCCCAAACTACCACATACCCCACCACACTACCACACATCCCCACCACACTACCACACATTCCCACCGAACTACAACACACCCCACCACACACCCTATAACACTATCACACAACCCCACCACAGTACCACACACCCACCAGACTATCACACAACCCACCACACTACCACACACCCACCACACTACCACAAACTCCACCACACTACCATACACCCCACCACACAACCCCACCACACTACCACACAACCCCACCACACTACCACCCACCCCCACACTACCACACACCCCCACCACACTACCACTCACCTCACCACACAACGCCACCAAGCTACCACACATCTCGCCACACTACCACTCACCCCAGCACACTACCACACACTCCACCACACTACCACACAACCCCACCACACTACCACTCAACCCAATCACACTACCACACTCCCCACCACACTGCCACACACCTCCACCACACTACCACACACCCCCACCAAACGACCACACACCCCACCACACTAGCACACACGCCACCACACTAGCACACAAATCACCACACTACCACACACCCCACTACTCGACCACACAACCCCACCACTATCACACAATCCCATAATACTACCACACAATCCACCACACTGCACACACCCCACCACACTACCACACAACCCACCACACAACCCCAGCACACTACCACAACCCCACCACACTACCACACACACTGTTGAGTGTCTGGGGCTTTAACTCAGATATTAAATTATTTGATTATTATGTTTAACATAAAAATGAAGGACCACTCACATTTGAGAAAAGAGGGAAAACAAACAAAAGTGATTATTTGATAGACACTAAAGAACCAGTGCCTATGTACGATAATTAACTTAACAATCTCATGAAAATAATGAATAGACTGTATTATTTATTAATTAAAGTCAAAGCCGCAAACATCAACATATTTTTTTTTCCAGAAGTTCATATATATCTAGGAACCAGTGTGGTTCGTCACCAGTTCATTGTTGAGTTTGTAGCATAGCAAATCTAAACTAGTATAGATTCAAAGATATGATACCTCAAATAATGAATATATTAAAGGATTATGCAATATTGAGCAATAATAAGAGCAAAACACATAAACACTAAGCCATAAATTCTGGCATTAAATTATTCACTGTAAAAATCCTATATGTGAATTTATATAGAAACTACTAATAATCTTAGCTACAGTTATACGAAAGCGGGTGTCTTAGCTGTAAGACGACTTCTGTAATTCCGTTTCGTTACTTGTCATCGTGACCACATGCTCCCAATAAGAAAGAAACCCGTGGAAATTATCGTGAGTGATGAGATACAACTTGTTAACTCCTCGTCTAAACGCTGCAATCAGGGAAAATTAAGTAGCATTGTATTAGACTATAAATTATTTCAATGTTCATTGAAATTGAAAAAAAAATGAAGAAAATCAACTAACGTTGTATTTTTGTTGTTCTTGCTTCGTTACGACAGACTACCCACAAATATACAATCTCGAGTGATGCATCAAACGAGAATGGTATACTTAACATGAGCGAATCAAATACTAAGGGCTGCCGAAACCGTGTCTGCCAGTCCCAGGCGTCCACTGCTGTGTGCGTAATTAAGGGCCGTAACTTTAATTGTTGACGCGTTATTAACTGGTAGGGCACTGTAGAACACGTGGGGAGGTAATTTGTGACTATTGGTGGAGTTGCAATGTAATTAAGGTTGGAAACTCTTCAGTCACACCACCACGCATCTTCCCTACCTGATGGCTTGTCGAACACGTGAGGAATAATGGCGCCTCGCCGCTCGCGTCCCCCTCAACCCCCTCCTCGCATTCACAATAGAATTTAGTAATCACGGAGAATTCTTTTCCGTGTAATTATTGAAGTAATACTCTAAAAGAAACGGGTTGCAATTGTAGGGAACTATATTGTTTATATTCTCACTAGATAGTGTTGATTAAGCACCGTTTACTTATTAACGAGAAATGGGAAATATTTCCATGACGTTCGTATCTAACAGAAAAAACTGTTGTTTAGTGATAATCTTAGTTAATAACTCTCGGTTATTTGATCATTAGGAATTATATTATCAGTAACTAATTATTATACAGTATACTGATAAAAGTAGAGAACCATATTCAATTCTCTAACATATTGGTAATAAATGTGTCTAGATAGACATTATCTGACACAATCCTGCCTCTCTATGTCGTGAGAATTTCAACAATTTATGCGCAGATAAAGAAATATTAATGTATGTTAATATTACAGTTAGTAAGGTTAATTGATATTGTGGTTAATATACAACAGTAGTGTATTGTGATAAAATAGAGATTTATCAGTGTTGCAAATTTCCAATATAACTCGGGGTGGGGGGGGGGAATTCACGGGTCACGGTTATGAGTACTGACGTACCCATTCCGAAGTTATATTATGGATTAGTAAATTAGTACGTTAGTAACGAATGTCCCGAATCTTTCGGAGACAGATAATACTCTAAGTCATTATGGGAACATGAATTAAACCTTGAAATATTAAATGATTAAGTTATCTGTAATCAAGAACTCTCTAAAGTTTACAATAAACTCAACAACTAGGCTTGCAGTGACATGTAATGGTTGTATTACGTAGTTGCTGAACTGTAGGCAAACTTAGAAAAAGTTCCTAAGAACTGATAACATTATTGTATAAGTTGTATTCTATATTACTATACAGTAAAGTATTATTGGGTCATTCAAGATCAAGGAGACTCTGACACTACAGTAAGGTCACTGTTTAGGGTCGCTGTGACTTGTAACTATTGAGTTACTAGACAATAACATCGCTTGTACTTGTAGGCCCCTCCTAACCGCTCTGCATACTCAGCCTCCACGCAGGTCGCACACCAAACCTGTGTCAGGTTAGGTTAGGGTCTGTAAGTTTCATTTCTTTGAACTGTAACCTGGGGCTGGTCCTCTCCCCCAGTTCGGTTGAGATGATCTACCTCCACAGCTGCTCTAACAAGGTGGTCCTTTATAGACTTACCTCGCCTCCAGGCGATCATGGGAGGGTTCTGTGGGAATTTTACCCAGGATGGATGTTCACTGTACGTTTTCCTCATCCATGTCCATACTTCCTGGAGTTTTATCTTAAGCTGTGCTGCAAGGCCGGGGGAGAAAAGGGTTGGAAGAATCCATCTCTTGTCTTCCACTTCTTGTGTTCTAGGTCTAAGTAGCTCTGCCCTTGTTTTTTCTCTGAGTTTCTCCTGGGTCGCATATATTATTGTCTCTGGGTAGTCTCTGTTCCTAAACATATCCCATAGGTCATCAAGCTGGGGATATAGCGTCTCTTCTTTGCTGTTAATCCTCTTGAGTCTGAGTCCAAGTGAGTAGGGTAGCGATTTCTTCAAGGCTAGTGGGTGGCTCGAGTCAAATTTCAGATACGTATGAAGGTTAGTCGGTTTATAGTATGCCTTCGTTTGCAGATTCCTGGTTAGCTGGTCTATATACACTGTTATATCTAGGAAATTAATCGTGGAGTCACTGTGCTCGAGGGTAAACTTAAGGTTCCATTATTCCGAAGATGTCATCTATGTAACGGAAATATACCGCCGGTCCGTCCTTCCTGTGGGATCGTTTCCTCTCGAACACTACATGCACAAATATTTCAGAGATTGCCACACTACTGGATGCTCCTATCGCTGTACCCTTGGTTTGCCGGTATGCCCGTCCTTCAAATTGCAAAAGGGTGTCTCTCATCACATGGAGCATGGCCTCCTCAAGAGTTTCTTTCGAGGGGGTCCTCCATACTCCTGCGTCTTGAAGTTCCTGTCTGATTTTTGCTCTGTTATCTGTAAAAAAAGATGCTACTACCTATGCAGCTTCTCTCTGTGGTATGCTCGGGTAGAGCGATACCACATCCATGGAAAAAAGGCGGGCCCCTCTCGGGACGGGGCCTCTAATTTCTGCAATTTTCTTGAGGAAATCCGTCGTATCTTTGATTCTTTCCGGTAGTAGGCGTAGTAGGGGTAAAAAAAAAATGAGGAAATTTGATTTAATATGCACTGCCGTGCAGTAGTCATTCTGACTGATGGTATAACTAAGTTGCTAACTAGCTAAAATAGTGTAATATTAGAGAACTGAAAAGGTTTTTTCATTAAAATCAAGGAAAATTCTGAGTCGACAGTGAGATTAGTAGCCTAGTCATTCTGACTTATGAGCTAATTGAATTGCAGCTCATAGGCTTGACACTGTAAACTCATTAATACATCCTCAACTTTAGATGAAAATTGAGTTTATTAAATCAGTATCTTTAAGTATAATCAACTGTAATTAATTGCGAGTACAGACTAGGCTAGTACTCAGTTGACAATAACTAAAGTCCCTAAACCTACCTAAATAAATGGTTTAAATTTCTAACCTAAGTAGAGGACTAAGCTAATTATTATAACTCACTAATTCTTAGTGGAGTTACTCTAGCTAAATTGTGAGCAGTAATGTACTCAAATTAACATTGTGAGCTTTATTGAGCTCGTTATCAGGGTGAGCTATATTGAGCTCGTTAACATGGTGAGATAAATTGAGCTCATTAACATTGTGAGCTATATTGAGCTCGTTAACAGTTAACAGAGTGAGCTATATTGAGCTCGTTAACAGTTAACAGAGTGAGCTATATTGAGCTCGAACTAACGAGGTGGAGCATTGTAGCGTTCAATTATCATGGCGAGCAATATTGAGCTCGAATTCGCATGGGGAACAATAAGGCACTCAATTATTACGTTAATTCACAGGTGAGCTGTAAGATCAGCTCGGGTTATTAGTGCAAGATCCTTGTTGAAGAATAGCTAAGCACGGAATCTAGGCAGATTCTCTGGTGAGCAGTGCTCGAATTAGCGCGGGGAGCATTGTAGCGTTCAATTATCATGGCGAGAAGTGCTCATATTAACATGGGGGAACATTAAAGCGCTCAAATGTTATGCTAACTCAGAGTGAGTTATATTGAACTCGAAGTAACGAGGTGGAGCAGTGTAGCGTTCAATTGTCATGGCGAGTAATGCTCGTATTGGCATGGGGAACATTAAAGTGCTCAAATATTATGTTAACTCAGAAGTGAGCTATTGAGCTCATTAAGCATGTTAAGTAACAATGCTGATGGTTTAATGATAATGCATTAAACGAAAGGAAACCTAAGGTTGCTGGAAATTTAATTACTGCCACGATTAATCCTATTTTTTTTCTTTTTATTGTTAAAACAAAGTAAAACAGCGTACATGAAACTATATAAAACAATAAAGCAGAGAATAACAAGGAACATAGAATGACAACAACACAAAACAAGTAACACAGAGCAACATAACACAAAAGGGAAAACTAAGAACAAAAAAAAATACATAGAAAACTACACATAAAACGCTGTACATGAACTACACATAAAAACAGCTAGTCAAAACAGTACAAGCAGTGATCCATTAAGCACAAACAAACATGAGAACAACAGAAAGGAAACATAAAACAGAAAAACAAATAAGCGTACATCAGGAAACAAAAAAAAAAAAGACTCAGAATGACATGCTACAAAATAATACAAATCTAGTAACAACCTAGCCTGAAAGGCTACACAAGCATTACTACAAGCCAAGAGAGACAGAAAGTCATAACCGGAACACACAGGAACTGGCAAAAAAAAACACACACACACACAGCCCTAGAAACAACACAAGCAACAGAACACAACACACACACAGCACAACACAACCAAAAAAAAAGTGCACACAGAACAAACACACAAGCACACCGCCCAACAGGGCGAAACCAAACACGGAGACAAACCAGACATAGAACCGCAGACACGGCAACAAAAGAAACAGAGTACACAAATAAACACAGGCACTAACGATACTTGTTTGGAAACTCCTTGGCTGGGAAGCGCAAGCAGTACGCTTCCCAGACCAGCTGGACGTCCTCGGACACTTGTCTACCAGGAGACGCACAAGGCCTAGGCATCCAATCAGGCACCACATAAATAAACCCCTTCAACCTCGGTACCCAAATAGTCGACGAGCTCCACGGGCCCTCAAGCACCCGGCCGTCCCAAACGAGGTCCTAAACCCGTGACTTAGGGACCACACTCCCGTCGGCCGCAAGCACAGGGAAGGGGTCCACACTAGGAGGTTTCGCACTGGTATCAGCACTGGGAGGTTCTTCGGGCGCCGCACAGGGCTTCGTAACGACCGGTGCACGAGGCTTCTCACGAGGCCTCTCACGAGGCTTCACACGGGGCTGCACACTAGGGGAACCCGCAGAGGACACAGACGATTCGGGGCCCCCACCACCGAGCACAGGAGCAGAGGCACCTCGGCGCACATCCTTCCGTAAGACCACGACGAGGTCCCGTTCGGCAGGAGCAACCTCCCACCGAGGGGAGTCATCAGTAGTAGGTCTAGGGGGCGACTCCAGAGGCAGCACAGAGCCCCCCACAGCACCGCCAACCCCGACAGGAGACGGCGCATCAACGTACTCTTCCACCTCCACCCAAGGCACCCCGTGAAGGGGGGACACACTCCGGACCCGCCTCGAGCACTTGGAGACGGGCTGCCGGTCATCCGAGCTATCACCCCCATCATCCTGTAACACAGCAGAACACTCCGATGGACGCACCTTCAAGGCCCGGCCCCTGAGAACCGCAGCCTCCACGACCGGGGGCACCGGACCACACACCGCAGGAGATTCCACGCCGCTAACAGCCAATGGGACAGGAGACGCCACATGTAGGGATGGAGTAGGCACGGGCGGCTGAGACGGAGCAGGCAGGGGCGACGGGGGCAGGGACGTCGGAGGCGGGGAAGCCGGTGGTGGGGGCGGGGCCGCCACAACCCCCCAACGTCAACATCCACACCACCATCCAACACCGGGGCAGAAACCAGCAGGGAATCAACATCCTGTCCATCACAGTGAGACAGGTCCAGGGCCGACATCGGGGGAAAATCCTCCTCTTGGAAAAGGTTTACAGGGGTGACCCGGCGTTCCTCACACCCGGCAGCCAGGTGACCCGGTAGGCCGCACCGGAAACAAGTTCGAGTTTGTCCTGCGTGAAAAACACGAATCGGGAACCCCAACAGCATGATGGAGGACGGCACAGAACCCCGGAGGCGCATGGCGAGAGTGCGGGTCCCACACGGAACCCCCTTCCATCTCCCGGTAGGGACAGCATTCATCCTCACATGTAGAACCCACCCAAACCGGGCAAAGTACCGACATAGAAGATCCTCAGGGAACTCAAAAGGCATCCCATGCACAGCCATATACCTCGTGGCTCCACAACGGTCGGAGAGGGTTACCAACTCACTATCCCCAGAAAGATCGAATGAGCGCCCAATGAGCGAGTGACGAGATCTTGATAAATCGCCGGAGAGTTGAACTTGACTATCGCCCGCCGTCCGGCGAGCAGCTGCACACCACATACTTACTCCAGTGGGACACTTAACACATCAATCATTACCACCTCCACAGCGTGGTACGAAGCAATCCCAGAAAACTCAAGGCCAATGGAGGCCTGCCTGGAGACAGGGGGTACAGGCCCCCCCATGATCTCAGACCGTCACGGCCCCAAGGGCCCCTCAGCAAAAGCACGGGACACAAGCCACGTCAGCAGCGACACCAGGTCCTCACTCCTCGCCGGGTCAACAACAACTGCAGTGGCCAGACGGAACAACCGAACCCCATGACTGCTGGAGCAGTTCCCCCCGATTAATCCTATTCAGAGATAATTTTGTAACATTTTCCCAACCTAAACGTCTCACGGATTATTAGTACTCTATAGATTCACTTAAATATTGGTAAGTTTGCAAGTTTGTTCATGCTTCGCTCCTAGAATAATTAAGCAGAAACAAAAGAAAAACAGCTCAAACAAAAATTGATGCAAGTATTTTTCACTAACTCTTAGTGCAGAAAACATTGAATTAATAAGGTTTTCTTGGCAAACCTTAAGCGCAGGTATTTTAGACCTTGGTCCCAGTGAATTTATAATTATAGAAGTTGCTTGATGACTTCATAGTATTGCTAAATTTAGGACATGCTAGATGCATTGAGTGCTAGATTCTCTACCCTAATATTATTGATTACCTAGGCAGTGCTAGATTCTCTAGCCTAATATTATTTATTACCTAGGGAGACTGAGTGTGGTCAATTATTACTTGTCGAGAACAATTCTAGGTCTTAGGTGGATTCAATGGCTTGGACGCTGTGACTTGTACTTGTTTAGGTACGGACCACTGGTTTTCCACTGAGAGCTATGAAACATCTCGGCGAATACTAATTGTACTACATTCAATCTGGGTTTATTACTCAGCTGTGTTTCTCATTTTAGCTTGCTGCTGGAGAATTGATTTACTGCTGACTAATTTATTATTGTTAGCAGGCCTAGGCTTGTTCACATTCAGAACTTTACCTGTAAGTAAGTAGCCACCTGCAGATTGGAGCATATTCATGCCCAATCGTTTAACATGTCCAGTTATGAACTGGTAATAGTAGTCTGCTCCTACTAGTACATTTACATTGTTAAGGCGGTCAGACGTTAACTTGTTGTCTGCCAAAATAATTTCACGTTCCTGCAAGAAGTAGGCTGTGTACCCCAGACCCTTAATATTTAGGTCAAAAGGTATTTGATCTACAACAATGGCTTGGATAGCCTTGACTTGACTACCTAGTCGTACAAGCGGTTGAACTACTGAGTATTCTTGGGGTCCTCGATTTATCATGAACCCTGACAGGTTTAATTTTACCTGTCTGATTGGTTGTAAATTGATTGCCTCTGCCACTTTCTGAGTAATGAAAGTTCTCTGGGATCCTTGATCAAATAGTCCACGAGTGGTGATCTTGGCTCCTTGGTTCTTTACTTGAAGTTGGGCAGTGGGCAAAGTGCATCCACTTGAGACGATGGGGGTCCCTCTCCCCCCTGTCTTCCGGGCTCAGTCTGTGGGAATAGAGTTCTCTGTGCGGGCCGGTTACCCGGACTGCAAAGGCCAAAGTAGTATTTTTTTATGTCTTTGTGATGGAGAGCCACACCATCTTGGTTCACTATAGCTGCAATACAACATCACATCACAAAACGGACAGACAGTATGGTTTTCAATATGTAACATCCTATGTAAAAAAATGACTTAAGTTTCTAAGATAGAGCCACAGAGATTTTACAGGAAAGAGATGGTTGGGTGGACTGCCTTTATCTACACCTGAAAAAAGGCTTTCAACAGTCCCATTAAAGATGATGTTCTGGAAACTAGAACAACATACTGGAGGAGTGACAGGAAAGCTTCTAACACAGATGATAAATTTCTTAACCGACAGAATGTTGAGGGCAGTAATCAGAGGCAATTTATCAGACTGAAAAAAAGTTACAGGTGGAGTACCACAGGTGTGTTGGACCAAAGAGCCAGAGCTCAACCCCCGCAAGCACAACTAGGTGAGTACAGGGTTAATTTCTTGCACTGGTAATCTTCATTATATACATAAACAACCTATAAGAAGAAATACAGAATTATATGAATACGTTTGCTAATGATGCTAAGATACCCAGATATATAAGAAACTTAGATGATTGTTATGCCCATCAAGATGACCAGGATGCAATTATTGTATGCAACACCACTTGACAAATGGAATTTTATGTGAATAAATGGCGTGTTATGGAATGTGGTATAGGAAAAAAAATTTGACAAATACACGACCTACAAATTCATCACTTAACAAAATAATTAACACAATTAAATATCAAAGGAGGTTGATGAGAGACGAGTAGATATATATATGTACATATATATTTCTCTTAAGTTTAGAGATACAAATGTAACATATATATAAAACCTAAATAGAATACGGCATCTTTGTCTTTACTGCACAATAATATAAATTTACTTGTTGCCAGTCCTTATATAGGGTAGGATACCAACTTGTCTAGTGTTGAACTATATATTGAGCAAACGAGCAATTATTTAAACAATGTTCAGACTCTAGATTGGGTGGGATCAAGAACAACACGAGTTGTGTTGTTTTTATAATTAAGTTACTCATATTATATTATATAAACTATATTCATTTAAATTTCAACTATAACCATTTCACATTTGAAAGTTAGTTGATGTCTCTAATCCTTCAAATGTTGATAATAATGGGCTACCCTGAGGTATTCTTACAGTGACACTGATTACCACTCAAATTATTTGTGTGTTTAGGGTAGATACAATACTATTAATTTGCCAACCTCTACAAGAGGTAGGATATAGCCTTGTGACTGGATATTAAGCCTATGCTATTACTACTCAGTATTGTTCACTTCTATGAATTCATACCCTAGATAAATGGGGTATGAATTATATCAACAAAACTTAACCAATCAGCCAAAATGGCTCTGACCTCTACCAGCACTTAAAGGCCACCTAAGAAGACTACTCAATATATGTGAAAATGTGTCACAAGAGTCTCCAGTTGATTTTATCCAGCTGGAAATCTGTCTACGGGTGGCTGATAACAAATTCGATGAAGTGAAAAGAATGATTGAATTTTACCGAAGTAAACTTTTTGCCAGTGACACAACCACTGACGATATGGAACAAATCATGTCTGAACTGGCAATCCTCGAGGATGATACTCATGCCATGTTAAGTCCTGTACTCAACTTACTAGCTGTACATAAGGAAACACCTACAATAATAGTGTTTCAATCCAGTTCAGCAGAGTCACAGGCACGATTATCACCTTAAGACTTACCAACTTTTGCTGAACTAGACGAGGGAAATTGGGACACTCTTTGAATGTCTTTTAACACTCATGTTTATTCTAAGACAACCATAACTAAGGTGACAAAGTTCACACACCTTCTAAGCCTAAACAAAAGCCACAAGTCATTGTGACCAATGTCACTGCTCCCACTGAGAAACCAGTGCCATGCTGCATTTTGGTAATTGATCCTACTCATTACTATGATCTAAAGAAATTAATAGGGATCACTCAAAGTGTGTTTGATTTACTGAGTAAATAGGAATCAGACACCCATTTAATAGTGCCCTAAAATTCTGGGTAAAAAGAGCCCAACCTGAAACTTATGGGGAGGACTAAGAAAACCTTCCTGTAAAAGCTATTAATGATCTATGTTTCTGGACTGACCCAGACAACTATAACATCTTAAGGTGCGGGGGGCCTTTTACAGCATGCCAATGTAGATCTGGAAATGAAACACCCAATGTTTCTCCTCCGTAACCACATAGTAAGCAGTCTAATTGTGTTGCATATACACAAACATTGCACTCTGCATGGTGGGGTACTTGATACCATCACCTCATTGAGACAACAGTTCTGGCTTCCGCAAGGCTGCCAGTCTATAAAGTCCAAACTAAAATCTTGTGTTGCCAGCGGGAGGTACGACACTCAGGTGCGCCCTTATTCAAGACCTCCACCACTCCCTAAGGAACGAGTTGTCCACCTTCGTCCTTTTGAAACCACTGGTGATTGGTGTAGACTACACAGGCGTCATAACACTACCAGGCACTAAGGATAAAGTTCCTGTGAAGGCTTTCATTTGCCTATTCACCAGTGCCACAACATGTAAAGGGGCGGGGAGGGGGGAAGCACAATGAAATGACACCCGACATGAGTGCAGAGCCATTCATACAGGCTCGCAGGTATGCTGTCCGTCGATCCTGCCCCAAGTTAATGATCTCAGACAATAGATCCTATTTGGTTGAAGGGGAAGCATGCCTGAGGAAGGACGAGAATCACCCAGTTGTATATACCGCCCTGAATCAATCGCAATCCTAATGGAAATTTATACCCAGCTGAGCACTGTGGCTAGGAGGCTTCTACTAGCGGATGGTGGGGATAGACAAACGCTGCCTAAGAACACCCTTTACCACCAAAAGATAGATCTCCAGCACCTCCACACCGTTGTTACGAAAATTTAATCTCGGGTCAAAAACCAACTGCTGTCCTACCCCTCAGATGATCACTAGCAACGTGAGCCATTGTGTTCGTCTCATCTCATGTATGGAGGACTTTTTACTTCTTTAGCGTCCCTCACTGATAAAGGACCAAAAGATCCTTCGAATATCAGTGACTTGGTTCAGAGTTATAAACATCCGCTCAGAGTAATTAGTGGATGGAATGAGGTTTAGACCTTCACGACCTCATACAGACGACTGTTAATTAATCTTGCTACTCTCTTATAATCCGAATTGAAAAGCGAAAATAACTAATATAACCACCTTTTAGCAACAACTGCACAATTCCTAAATATTGGGAATCTGTCAAATGCCTTTGACCCAATAAAAATATAACTACCTCCCCAACATCTAATCCAATTTTCTTCCGAAATGAAACATAAAACTTTACAAACAGACCATCACTTCCCGGCGTGTTCTGTTTCTGAAGCGAGAAATTCAACTCAGGAAAATCACTTTCAAACAAAACTACTAAAACCTCTCACAATCAAACTGCACCCTGGAATACAAATCACCCAACAATTCCCTCGCCCTATTAAGCATACCAGCCATACCCACCTACCATAGACCCATCACTCAAGTGAAAACCCTCCATACATACCTCACCACGAAACTCCTTTTCCCTCCCCAACACATACCAGATTAAGATTCGTCAACCACCTTTCCTCCAAACGCGTCATCATAAACACCCCATCCACCAGATATTATGTTCCAGTACTCTGGCCACTCCATCACGCAGATATTTAAAAAGAGATCGAATCTCGAGAGTTTATACCCAACATCTCGACCTTCCAAGGACACCAGCAATGGTAAGAGAACAGAATTAGTTTTTCGTCAGTCAATCATTTACTAGGGAGAACGCGAGACTCATATTTACACGGATACTTGCATAAACTCACAAGTTCTAGGTAAAAACACAAAGGGCTCCACCCCTGCAAGATACTCGAGCCTAGAAGGCCAGGTGTTAGTGCACCAAGAATCAATCAGCACTCTGATCACTCCAACTAGCACATTCTTAAAAGAGATCAAAACTCTGAAGTTTATACTCAACATCTCGACCTTCCAAGGACACCAGCAATGGTAAATGATCAGAAATCGGGTGGAGTGGTCATTTTACTGGTTGGTGCTTGGTGCGCTAACACCTGGCCTTCTAGGTTCGAGTCTCTCGCAGGGGTGGAGCCCTTTGTGTGTTTACCTATGACTTGTGAGTTTATGCAAGTATACCTATGACTTGTGAGTTTATGCAAGTATCCGTGTAAATATGAGGTTCTTGTAAAGATAAGTATTACAAGAACACAGGAACATAGGATGTATGATCACCACATTGCTCCGCTTAACACATTCCGGGTAATATTCATCTTGATACAACACCTCTCCAACATATATCTGTCGAGTATACATATTATACTGTATATTATAATGATAGCAATACAATTTGCATCAAAGACGTTACCTGGTTATCTGTTCCACTGGATGACTACCATGTTAATGTGACCACACAGCCAGGGAATGTTCCACTGGATGACTACCATGTTAATTTGACCACACAGCCTGGTAAAGTTCCACTGGATGACTACCATGTTAATGTGGCCACACAGACAGGGAATGTTCCACTGGATTACTACCATGTTAATGTGGCCACACAGCCAGATAATGTTCCACTGGATGACTACCATGTTAATGTGACCACACAGCCTGGCAACCTAATAATAATAATAATAATAATAATAATGTTTATTCAGAAGTGTGTGTGTGTACAAAGAACATAAGAGCAAAGTATATGCAATGCAATGCAGATGTCGTATATACAGATTTTGCACAGACATTCGACAAATGTGACCATGTAGTGATTGCACACAAAATAAGGTCAATGGGTATAACTGGTAAAGAAGGACGCTGGATACTCAATTTCCTGTCGAACAGAACACAAAGAGTAACAGTCAATCAAGTAAAATTGAGTCCGACCGCATTTAAAAGCTCTGTACCTCACGGTACAGTACTTGCACCACTGCTCTTCCTCATTCTCATATCAGGTATAGGCAAAAACACAAGTCACAGCTTCGTGTCATCCTTTGCAGACGATACAAGAATCAGCATGAACAATACCTCTGCTGAAGATATTCATAAACTACAAACAGATATTAACAAAGTTTTCGATTGGGCAGCAGACAGGTCCCAAATCTGCACAGTAAAATAACAATGTACTGGAGTGAACGACATGGAAGAAAATGCAGAATAGAACCGGTGAAGAGCAGAGGTGCCATGGGCACAATCAGAGAACACTGTATGAACATCAGAGGTCCACGGTTGTTCAACGTCCTACCAGCGAGCATCAGAAATATTACAGGAACAACCGTGGACATCTTCAAGAGGAAACTAGACTGTTTCCTTCAAGGAGTGCCGGACGAACCGGGCTGTGGTTGGTATGTGGGCCTGCGGGCCGCTCCAGGCAACAGCCTGGTGGACCAAACTCTCACAAGTTCTTTTACTACCCAAGCCAGGCCTCGGGCCGGGCTTGGGTAGTAAAAGAACTCCCAGAACCCTATCAACCACGTATCAACCAGGTATAATTTTAACACAACCTTTAACTGCAACTTAATCTCTAACCACCAACTTTCTTTCCCATGGAACTATCTCAGATGACAAAATTTATTTACTAAATAGAGAGAGTGATTTAGGTTCTACTCATATGACCAGAGAGTGGGAACATACAAATGAAGCCCAAGCACGGGACTTCCTCTGTCATAGTACTAAAGTAGCACACACCGAGATTACCAGAGAGAGAGAGATGGTATGACGTGAGACAGAGCTGCAGGTACAGTGAGTCTCAGTGACAATGACAGGTACTGGTGCTTTATTGACCTCTTTATAATGTTGACAGTGGAAATGTGGTCCTCCTTCAGTTGCTTGTGGCATAATCAGGAGTGATACCTTATTAGAACCGTATGTATTTCTCGTGTGCATATAAAATTATACTCCACACTTAATGTGTCATATTTCAGGATACTCATTGATATATTCATTACAAATATTGATCAATATCCAACCACAGGAAAGATGCCATACATCACCTTAAACTTGTCTCATTCTATTAGTGTGTCCCGCATATTTCGCTTCAGTATTATTACATGTAGTTATTGAAGTCAGTAAGAAAAAGACACAAGTACTTGCTCGATATATGATTTGGTTATTTATAAAATTTTCCTAGTGATTGATTCCCTCTCAATTCACAATTCTTAGCGACTGATCTCTTAGTGATAATTGTGTCTCTTGAAAAAATACATTGTAGAGACTGAAATAAGTTCTATGTAGGTCAAACATTCAGAGATTTTAAATTTAGAATTTTGCCGCATAAATATTCAGTAAAAAGTGACCAATTATCTAATCCTGTATCATCAGTTGTCCAAAAAGTCTCACCAAATTCATTGGGAGAGGACTTCAAAACTAATTGTAAAACCATTTTTAATAGAAACATTATTAAATCTGCTTTAATACAAATCACAAAGCCATACAATTACTAACGGTTTGTATAATTTGGATCCATTTTTAATTAATCAATTTAAATATGATTTGAATAAGATCTGATACATAATTGAAATACAGTTATCTTAATAATATCTCAATATTATCACATTAGAATTGTTGTTGCCTGATCACAATAATATTTCATTATAATGTTATTGTTGCTGCCTGGAGCTTACATGTATTGGTCATTGGGCCTTCTACAATTTCCTCTTATGTTTGTTAACAAAAACATTTTTTTTTACCTCACCTCATTCCTGCCTATATATTCACCACTGAATTGTAATATTCATTCTTCTGAAGATGTATTTCGAATATACTTAATGAATTTCCTGTCCCATTTTTCTCCAGCGGTGGTCGACAGTGTTACATTAATCATCATTTATTAATTTTGCCAGAATTACACACACACACACACACACACACACACATGCACACACAAACACACACAAATAGGTGAGTACACACACACACACACACACATACACACACAAGTACAAATAGGTGAGTACACACAGACACACACACACACAGTCTTGGGTCAGCTTTGATCGTGAGCAGACGTGTAGGGTCCGCGGTCGCGTTAACCGAGGGAACAATAGGGTTCAAGGGAACGGGTGTACTGTGCCGTAAGAATCGGGACAGTGTAAATTGAACAGTGGCATTGTTATGCAACACATTGATCACATCTCGTGGTGAATTATCTTAGTGAATTTAGAGAAGATAGCTAGTGAATATCGACTTCTTGAAAAAGCATCAGTCGCATCAGCCGGGACACACGTGGAGACCTGAAGACCTCACAGGATTACCGACGACACGCCGTGTATTCACCTAGAGTGCTTGTGGGGGGCTGACTGGTAAGTGTCTCTCATAAGTCTCCAACAGTGTACAAGGTTTATATAATATCATATCATAGACACTATTGCATTCCATTCAATAATACAATCGTAATAATACAATCGTGGTAGACAGATAACAGGGACAGCAACTGTGAGCTCACTGGGAACCCAGATAAGCCGCTAATCCTCCCCCACCCACCGTAATCTGAAGACTACACCTAACCCATCTCTTAACCCACCATCTCACTCTCCCAACACACTCCCCCTCCCCCACCACTCCCACTCTCCCAAAACACTCCCCCCCCCCCCCCACCACTCCCACTCTCCCAAAACACTCCCCCCCCCCCCCCACCACACCCACTCACACTAGGACTATTCTTGCTCTCTCTCTCTTGACAAGGGCAACATGGCAGGTGGACGCAACAGGGACACAGGGAACAGCCAAATTGATCAAACGAGGGACATGTTAACCCAAGTTCTGGAGCGATTCAGGAAGGAGATGCAGGAAATGAGGATTACAATTAACAACCTGCAAAGTGACCTGACATCAGCAAGGGAGGAGATCAAATCCCTCACAGAAAAAAATAAAAAGACCAAGCATCAGATTATCATCCAAAGGGAAGGTGGGAATGTTACATTGGAAGGAAATGCCTCTGTACCTGAAACATTTGCAGACATACTGAAAAAGAGCTCAGAAGCAATGGACACAGTGAGGGAGGTAGCGATGCAAGCAGCCACCTCACAGGAAGCAGCAAGATGCACAACTCAGCTGCTGGAGAGAAAAAGATCAGTGGTAGTTGTAGGCATAAAAGAACAGGAAGGATCCAACAGGCAAGAATGGAATAGCAAGGATAGAGAGGCAGTACAGGGGCTACTGAAGGGGTTACAGATGGAAGGGGCTGAACGAAACATTGAGAAGGTTTTCAGGTTGGGCTGGTACAACAAGGACAGAAGTCGACTTGTAAAGGCGGTGTTTACAAACGGTACCACGAAGGAGGATATTCTCGAAAGGAAGAGTCGACTGCAGCATGTGGAGAGATACAAGAAAGTATTCCTGCAGAGGGACAGGACGAAGGAGGAGAGAGCCAGGGCAGCAGAGGCAAGGAGGAAGCGCAGAGAGGGAGAAGCAAACCAGGAAATCACAGCCCCCAACACAACAGTCCTAGAGACAAGAGGCGAACCCAAAACCAGCATCCCAGAAACACCAGAGGGGAGGGCAACCGCACCACCCCCCTCTGCATAGAAACCCTCCCTTCCCCTCACCCTACCTGCCACCACCCAACTCTCCCTCCCTCCCCACCCCATTCTTACCCTTTCATCCCTTCCCCATTCCCATCATGTCCCCCCTCCCACCTTTCCCCCCTCCCCCTTCATCCCATACCCTCCCTAGCCCTCCTCCCCCCTCACCCCGTATCCTCCATGTCCCCCCTATCTCCTTAACCCACACCCTACCTGTCCCCCCTTCCATGAAACCCCCACCCCTCACCCCAAACTCCCCTGAAACTCTGCAAACCACCTCACAGATCATCTCACCCACTGAAAAGCTTCCCACACCAGCAGAATGCTCGCCAAGAAAGGGACAAGAAAATGAACTGAAGAAAGTGAGCTTCAAGGCAATGTACACTAACATAGATGGAATTACTAATAAAACAATTGAACTCAGAGAATGGGCACTAGACGAAAACCCAGACATAATAGCACTCACAGAAACAAAGCTAACAAACACCATAACAAACGCAGTGTTTCCACAGGGCTACTATGTAGTTAGGAAAGAGAGAGAAGGGAGAGGAGGAGGTGGTGTAGCTTTGCTACTAAGAGAAGGTTGGAGTTTCGAAGAGATGGTAATTCAAAACTGTGAAGGTTTCAGTGACTACATATCAGGCACCATAGCAACTGGAGGACAGAAAATTATAGTAGTAGTCATATATAACCCCCCACCGAATGTCAACAGACCCAGACAGGAATATGATAGAAACAACTTGGCCACCATCAATATAATAGAGAGAGCAGCTTCTGTGGCTAGCAGGAACGGATCCAGGCTACTAATCATGGGAGACTTCAACCATGGAAAGATAGATTGGGGGAACAGAGACCCACATGGAGGCCCAGACACATGGAGAGCTAAGCTGCTGGATATGGCAAACAAGAAACTTTCTAAGTCAACATGTCAAGGGACCAACAAGAACGAGAGAAGATGAACCAGCCTTGCTTGATCTGATATTTACCCTAAATAAGTCGGATATAAGGGAAGTTAAGTTGGAAGCCCCCTTGGGAATGAGTGATCATAGTGTATTGAGCTTTGAGTACCTGGTTGAGCTAGGAATTATCACCCCCAAAAAAGAACTGGGAACCAAAGGGCTGGCGTACCGAAAGGGAAACTATGAGGAGATGAATAAATTCCTATGGGATATACATTGGGACACAGAACTCGGAACCAAGTCTGTACAAGACATGATGGACTATGTCACCCAAAAATGTCAGGAGGCTGTAAGCAGGTTTGTCCCAGCCCAACAGGAAAAAAACAGCGAAGCAAAGGAAGAATCCGTGGTTTAATAGGGAATGTATGAAAGCAAAGGAGCTGAACAAAAGGGGCATGGAGGAACTTCCGTAATAACAGAACACCAGAAAGTAGAGAGAGATACCAGAGAACCAGGAACGAGTATGTTAGTGTGAGAAGAGCAGTTGAGAAAAGGTATGAAAATGATATAGCTAATAAAGCCAAGACCGAACCAAAGCTACTACACAGTCACATCAGGAGGAAGACAACAGTGAAGGAACAGGTGATGAAACTTAGGGTGGGCGTGGACAGGTACACAGAGAATGACAAAGAGGTGTGTGAAGAACTCAACAAAAGGTTCCAGGAGGTCTTTACAATAGAACAGGGAGAAGTCACGGTGGTAGGAGAGGTGGCAGCAGACCAGGTGACCTTGGAAAGGTTCGAAATTACAAGAGATGAGGTCAAGAAGCACCTATTGGAGCTGGATGTGAGAAAAGCTGTTGGGCCGGATGGAATCTCACCATGGGTATTGAAAGAGTGTGCAGGAGCACTTAGCTTGCCGCTCTCCATAGTGTATAGTAGGTCACTGGAAACGGGAGACCTACCAGAAGTATGGAAGACTGCTAATGTAGTACCAATATTTAAAAAGGGTGACAGACAAGAGGCACTGAACTACAGGCCAGTGTCCTTAACTTGTATACCATGCAAGGTGATGGAGAAGATTGTGAGAAAAAACCTAGTAACACATCTGGAGAGAAGAGACTTCGTGACAACTCATCAACATGGGTTCAGGGAGGGTAAATCTTGCCTTACAGGCTTGATAGAACTCTGTGATCAGGTGACAAAGATTAAGCAAGAAAGAGAAGGATGGGCGGACTGCATTTTTTTGGACTGTCGGAAAGCCTTTGACACAGTACCCCATAAAAGGTTGATGCATAAGCTGGAGAAACAGGCAGGAGTAACTGGTAGGGCGCTCCAGTGGATAAGGGAGTACCTAAGCAATAGGAAGCAGAGAGTTATAGTGAGGGGTGAGACCTCAGAATGGCGGGAAGCCACCAGTGGAGTCCCACAGGGCTCTGTGCTTGGACCTATCCTGTTTCTGATATACGTAAATGATCTTCCAGAGGGTATAGACTCATTCCTCTCAATGTTTGCTGACGACGCCAAAATTATGAGAAGGATTAAGACAGAGGAGGACAGCTTGAGGCTTCAAGAAGACCTGGACAAGCTGCAGGAATGGTCGAACAAATGGATGTTAGAGTTTAACCAAAGCAAATGTAATGTAATGAAGATAGGAGTAGGAAGCAGGAGACCAGATACAAGGTATCACTTGGGAGATGAAATACTTCCAGAGTCAGAGAGAGAGAAAGACCTGGGGGTTGATATCACGCCAGACCTGTCCCCTGAAGCTCATATCAAGAGGATAACATCAGCAGCATATGCCAGGTTGGCTAACATAAGAACGGCCTTTAGAAACTTGTGTAAGGAATCTTTCAGAACATTAAATACCACATATGTCAGACCAATCCTGGAGTATGCTGCTCCAGCATGGAGTCCATATCTAGTCAAGCATAAGACTAAACTGGAAAAGGTTCAAAGGTTTGCCACCACACTAGTACCCGAGCTGAGAGGTATGAGCTACGAGGAGAGACTACGGGAATTGAACCTCACTTCGTTGGAAGACAGAAGAGTTAGGGGGACATGATCACCACATTCAAGATTCTCAAGGGAATCGACAGGGTTGATAGAGATAGGCTATTTAACACAAGGGGCACACGCACTAGGGGACACAGGTGGAAACTGAGTGCCCAAATGAGATACAGAGATATTAGAAAGAACTTTTTTAGTGTCAGAGTGGTTGACAAATGGAATGCATTAGGAAGCAATGTGGTGGAGGCTGACTCCATACACAGTTTCAAGTGTAGATATGATAGAGCCCAATAGACTCAGGAACCAGTACACCTGTTGATTGACGGTTGAGAGGCGGGACCAAAGAGCCAGAGCTCAATCCCCGCAAGCACAACTAGGTGAGTACAACTAGGTGAGTACACACAGTGTGTGTATGTGGCCTGATAGCTGAGTGGACAGTGCTCTGGAATCGTAATCCTAGGGTCCGGGATCGGTCCCGTCTGATGGCAGAAACAAAATGGGCAGAGTTTCCATGTTGGTGATCTTATTAACACTGTAAGCTTGCAACAATGTATATCACAGTCAAAAATTACGTTTATGATAATTAGCAAAAATACAGAATGGTAATGAATATTTCTCCAGTGTGCTTTGTGACTGGGAACTTTTATTTGTTATAAGAGTGGTACTTTGGAGGAGATCACTATACAAAAAATATATATATATTGTTTAAAAGATATGTGACACTATTGGCACTTAGCTAAAGGAGATCATTCCTTAATATGGCATGGTACAGATAAAAAGGTTTGGCTAACAGTTACTGATAACTCCTGATTACTTCACCTCACCTCATTCCTGCCTATATATCCACCACTGACTTGTAATATTCATCCAGACTGCATTGATCGACTTGAGAATGGTCCAGGATGGACCGAAACGTTGTCGTCCTTTCACTTTCTAGTGTGTGGTCTGGTCAAATGATAACTCCTGTTTAAGCCACAATTATCATGAAGGTCTTACGAATAATATGAGCCTGGTCTGTAATTGGTAAGAAAGTAGCAGCTAACCAGCTCTTCCACTTTAGTTTGCAACCCATAAATTCCATGAATGTGATCATTATGTTTCAGCCCTAGTACTCATCTAACTGTGCTTGCGGAAATTAGCTACGGCTCTTTGGTCTCTCCTCTCAACTGTCAATAAACTGGTGTACAGGTTACTGAGCTTAATGGGCTTTATCTTATCATCATTTGAAACTTTATATGGAGTCCGCCTCCACAACATCACCTGCTAATCTATTCCATTTGTTAACTACTATGACATTAAAAATGTTCAGTCTAATGTCTCTATGGCTCATTTGGGTACTCAATTTTCACCTGTGTTCGTCAGTGCGTGTGCCCCTTGTGTGAAATAAACTCTTTATTTATCCAATTAATTCCTCTGAGAATTTTGTATGTGGTGATCATGTCTTCCCAATCTTTTCTGTCTTCATGCGAAGTGAGATTTAGTTCCAGTAGTCTCTCCTTTCAGATCATGCCCCCTCATCTCGGGAATTAGTCTGGTGGCCAGCTTCTGAACCTTCTCCAATTGAGTTTAGTTTTTGAACATAGGCACTCCACGTTACACGGCAATTGGTTCCACAAATCAACAACCCTGTTACTGAACCAGTATTTACCCAAGTCTTTCCTAAATCTAAACTTATCCAATTTATACCCATTGTTTCGTGTTCTGTCTTGTGTTGATATTTTTAATACCCTATTAATATCCCCCCTGTTATGTCCATTCATCCACTTGTAAACCTCTATCATGTCACCCCTAACTCTTCGCCTTTCCAGTGAATGCAACTTAAGCTTTGTTAATCTTTCTTCATATGAAAGATTTCTAATTTGGGGAATTAACTTAGTCATCCTACGTTGGACACGTTCAAGTGAATTTATATCCATTCTATAATACGGCGACCAAAACTGAACTCCATAATCTAAATGGGGCCTAACCAGAGCAAGATATAGTTCAAGAACCACACCAGGTGTCTTGTTACTAACGCTTCGATTAATAAATCCCAGTGTCCTATTCGCCTTATTACGAACATTCATGCATTGATCCTTTTGTTTTAAATTCTTACTAATCATAACTCCCAGATCCCTTTCGCAATTCGACTTCGCAATCTCAACACCATCTAGCTCGTATCTTGTAACTCTATCATCATTACCTAGCCTCAGAACTTTACATTTATCAGCATTAAACTGCATTTGCCAATCATTTGACCATTTCAAAACCCTATCTAGATCAACTTGAAGTGATAGTGAGTCCTCCTCAGAATTAATTTCCCTACCGATTTTCGTATCATCGGCAAATTTGCAAATGTTGCTACTCAAACCTGAATCTAAATCATTTATATATATTATAAACAACAGAGGTCCCAGGACAGAGCCCTGAGGTACTCCACTAACAAGATTATCCTACTCTGACTTAACCCCAATAATACTAACTCTCTGTTTCCTTTGGAATAGCCATGCCCTAATCGAAGTTAATATAGCACCCCCAATACCATGAGCTTCTATTTTTTTAATTAGCCTTTCATGTGGCACTGTATCAAAAGCTTTGCTAAAGTCAAGGTACACAACATCACAATCCTTACCACTACCAACTGCCTCAACTATGCGGGAATAAAAAGTTAGCAAATTTGTTAAACATGAACGGCCATTTGTAAAACCATGTTGCGACTCATTTATTAATTTATGTTTTTCAAGATGGAGACGAATTGTATTTGCAATTATTGATTCAAGTAACTTTCCCACAATAGACGTTAGGCTAATTGGCCGATAGTTTGACGCAAGTGATCTATCTCCTTTCTTAAAAATTGGTACCACATTAGCTACCTTCCATGACTCTGGCACTCTGCATGACTCTATTGATCTATTAAATATGGTAGACAGTGGCTCGGAAAGCTCTACTTTGCATTCTTTAAGCACCCTGGCAAACACTTCATCCGGCCCTGGAGATTTGTTTGGTTTGAGTTTTTCTAATTGTTTAATTACATCCTTCCTGGTAACTGCTAAACTAGTCAATCTGTTCACATCCCCACCCACATAGACTTGTTCGACTGAAGGCATATTGTTAAGTTCTTCTTTAGTAAATACAGATATAAAATATTTGTTAGAAATACTACTCATCTTGTCATTATCCGTTATTTGACCTACATAAGAACATAAGAACAAAGGTAACTGCAGAAGGCCTATTGGCCCATACGAGGCAGCTCCTATTCTATAACCACCCAATCCCACTCATATACTTGTCCAACCCGTGCTTGAAACAATCGAGGGACCCCACCTCCACAATGTTACGCGGCAATTGGTTCCACAAATCAACAACCCTGTTACTGAACCAGTATTTACCCAAGTCTTTCCTAAATCTAAACTTATCCAATTTATATCCATTGTTTCGTGTTCTGTCCTGTGTTGATACTTTTAATACCCTATTAATATCCCCCCGGTTATGTCCATTCATCCACTTGTAAACCTCTATCATGTCACCCCTAACTCTTCGCCTTTCCAGTGAATGCAACTTAAGCTTTGTTAATCTTTCTTCATATGAAAGATTTCTAATTTGGGGAATTAACTTAGTCATCCTACGCTGGACACGTTCAAGTGAATTTATATCCATTCTATAATATGGCGACCAAAACTGAACTGCATAATCTAAATGGGGCCTAACTAGAGCAAGATATAGCTTGAGAACCACACCAGGTGTCTTGTTACTAACGCTGCGATTAATAAATCCAAGTGTCCGATTTGCCTTATTACGAACATTTATGCATTGATCCTTTTGTTTTAAATTCTTACTAATCATAACTCCCAGATCCCTTTCGCAATCCGACTTCGCAATCACAACACCATCTAGCTCGTATCTTGTAACTCTATCATCATTACCTAACCTCAGAACTTTACATTTATCAGCATTAAACTGCATCTGCCAATCCTTTGACCATTTCAAAACCCTATCTAGATCAACTTGAAGTGATAGTGAGTCCTCCTCCGAATTAATTTCCCTACCGATTTTCGTATCATCGGCAAATTTGCAAATGTTGCTACTCAAACCTGAATCTAAATCATTTATATATATTATAAACAACAGAGGTCCCAGGACAGAGCCTTGAGGCACTCCACTTACAACATTTTCCCACTCTGACTTGATTCCATTTATACTAACTCTCTGTTTCCTTTGGTATAGCCATGCCCTAATCCAGCTTAATATAGCACCCCCAATACCATGAGACTCTATTTTTTTAATCAGTCTTTCATGTGGCACTGTATCAAAAGCTTTGCTAAAGTCAAGGTATACAACATCGCAAACCTTACCACTATCAACTGCCTCAACAATGCTAGAATAAAAAGATAACAAATTTGTTAAACATGAACGGCCATTTATAAAACCATGTTGCGACTCAATTATTAATTTATGTTTTTCAAGATGAAGACGAATTTTATTTGCTATTATAGATTCGAGTAACTTTCCCACAATAGACGTTAGGCTAATTGGTCGATAGTTAGACGCAAGTGATCTATCTCCTTTCTTAAAAACTGGTATCACATTAGCAACTTTCCAAAACTCTGGCACTCTGCCTGACTCTATTGATTTATTAAATATGGTTGACAGTGGGTCACAAAGCTCCTCTTTGCATTCTTTAAGCACCCTGGCAAACACTTCATCCGGCCCTGGGGATTTGTTTGGTTTGAGTTTTACTATTTGTTTAAGAACATCCTCCCTGGTAACTGCTAAACTCGTCAACCTGTCCTCGTCCCCACCCACATAGACTTGTTCGGCTGAAGGCATATTGTTAAGTTCCTCTTTAGTAAATACAGATACAAAATATTTATTAAAAATACTACTCATCTCTTCATCACTATCTGTTATTTGACCTGTGTCAGTTTTTAATGGACCTATCCTTTCCCTAGTCTTAGTACGATATAACTGAAAAAACCCTTTAGGATTTGTCTTTGCTTGCCCTGCTATGCGAACTTCATAGTTTCTTTTTGCTTTCCTTATCTCTTTTTTAACATTTCTAACCAGTTGTACGAATTCCTGTTCTAAAGTGACCTCCCCATTTTTAATCCTTTTGTACCAAGCTCTCTTTTTACCTATAAGGTTCTTCAAATTCTTTGTTATCCCCTTTGGGTCATTAGTATTCGATCTATTCAATTTGTATGGTATACTACGTTCCTGTGCTTTGTTTTGAATATTCTTAAATAAGTTATATATTGAATCCACATCGAAATCCCCATTTAAGTCACCTATCGCTGGGTTCATGTCTCGCTCCAAGACCGGCCCACACCCCATACCCAAGACTTTCCAATCAATTTGACCCAAAAAATTTCTTAGGCTATTAAAATCAGCTTTTCGAAAATCTGGCACTTTAACAGAATTTTCTCCTACTGGTCTATTCCATTCTATGCTAAATCTGATTTCTTTGTGATCACTGCTCCCTAGCTCACTCCCTATTTCGATGTCATTAATTTGCGTTTCCCTGTTAGTTAATACTAAATCTAAAATATTATTTTCCCGTGTTGGTTCCTTAATGTGTTGCGTAAGAAAGCAATCGTCAATTAATTCTAGAAAATCTTCTGCTTCACTATTCCCTGTTTTGTTCAACCAGTTTATTCCGCTAAAATTAAAGTCACCCATGACATAAATACTGTTAGATCTAGATGCTCTAGATATTTCATCCCATAGATGCTTTGCTTCCATTCTGTCTAAATTTGGTGGCCTATATATTACTCCTATTATAATATTATTAGCTTTTTCGTTTAATTCAATCCAAATAGTTTCTGTGTGTGGCTCTGTTTTGATTCCCTCTTTGAGACTACATTTCAAATTGTCCCTAACATATATGGCTACTCCACCTCCTCGTCTAATATATCTATCTGTGTGAAATAGTTTAAATCCATATATTTGATATTCAGCTAATAGTTCTCTATTTTCTACATTCATCCACGTTTCGGTAAGTGCAATAATATCTATTTTTTCTGTGCAGACAAGAGCATTTAATTCGTTAATTTTATTTCTTAGACTTCTACTGTTAGTGTAATATACCCTAAGTGAATTGTTATTTTGCGGACCTTCTCTTTCCCTGATCGTTTTGCCAATTCCTTTCTCCCACAAACACATACTTTTATTACCTCCTTCCTCCAAATCAATTCCCATACCTCTATCTACTAACAGTTTAAACCCAAACAAACACCTCTAACCACTTCTTCTAACGAGTTCGCAACAGCAACAACCCCAGCTCTCGATAGATGCACCCCATCACGAGCATACATTTCATTTCTTCCATAGAAGTGTTCCCAGTTGTCTATGAAAGATATTGCATTTGATTTGCAATATCTTTCCAGCCGGCAATTGACACCAAGTGCCCTCGATATCCATTCATTTCCCACTCCCTTTCTTGGAAGAATGCCACATATGATCGGGATTCCTCCCTTGCTCCTAACTAACTCTATGGCTGTTTTATACCTCTGAATCAGTTCCTCACTCCTGACTCGACCAACATCATTTCCTCCCACGCTAATGCAAATAATGGGATTGTTCCCATTACCAGCCATAATATCATTCATGTTGTTTATAATATCACCAATGCCAGCTCCGGGATAGCAAACCCTTAACCTGTTCCCCCTATCTCTAGCACAAAACGTTCTATCCAAATACCTTATCTGGGAATCTCCCACAACTAATGTTTGCTTAGGTACTTCCTTTACTTTCTGAGGGGCCTGCGCTTCCTTTCTCTTCGTTGCTTTCCCTTTTGCGCGATCCACAGTCTCTCCACAGCACTCGTCCTCCAAAACGTCAAATGAATTAGAAGTTGCTATGGCGTTTGAAGGCGGCTTTATCAAAGTCTTCTTAAGGCCCCTGTCTTTCACAACTCTCCAAGACGAGGTCCCTTTACTGCTGGTCTCCTCCTTCGTTACTTCTCGTTGTTTTTTGAGCTGACGCACCTCCTCCCGCAGAAAGTCCAACTCTGTCCTCAGGGCTCCCACTAGAGTCACCAGGTCCTTAACTACAACTTCCATATTGCAATGATAATAAAACAACACTCAGGAGCTCCGGTTAACACAACCTCTCACTGTGACTTCACCTGACCGACTGGACCTGTCTCAGATTTTAATGGACCTATCCTTTCCCTAGTCTTAGTTCGATATAACTGAAAAAAACCTTAAGGATTTGACTTTGCTTGCTCTGCTATGCGAACTTCATTGCTTCTTTTTGCTTTCCAAATCTCTTTTTTAACATTTCTAACCAGTTGTATGAATTCCTGTTCTAACCTGACTTCCACATTCTTAATCCTTTTGTACCAAGCTCTCTTTTTACCTATAAGGTTTTTTAAATTATTTGTTATCCACTTTGGGTCATTAGTATTCGATCTATTCAATTTGTATGGTATACTACGTTCCTGTGCTTTGTTTAGAATATTCTTAAATAAATTATATATTAAATCCACATCCAAATCCCCTTTTACGTCACCTCTCGCTGGGTTCATGTCTCCCTCCAAGACCGGCCCACACCCCATACCCAAGACTTTCCAATCTATTTGACCCAAAAAATTTCTTAGGCTATTAAAATCAGCTTTTCGAAAATCTGGCACTTGAACAGAATTTTCTCCTACAGGTCTATTCCATTCTATGCTAAATCTGATTACTTTGTGATCACTGTTCCCTAGCTCACTCCCTATTTCGATGTCATTAATTTGTGTTTCCCTGTTAGTTAACACTAAATCTAAAATATTATTTTCCCGCGTTAGTTCCTTAATGTGTTGCGTAAGAAAGCAATCGTCAATTAATTCTAGAAAATCTTCTGCCTCACTATTCCCTGTTTTGTTCACCCAGTTTATTCCACTAAAATTAAAGTCACCCATGACATAAATACTGTTAGATCTAGATGCTCTAGATATTTCATCCCATAGAGGTTTTGCTTCCATTCTGTCTAAATTTGGTGGCCTATATATAACTCCTATTATAATATTATTTGCTTTTTCGTTTAATTCTATCCAAATAGTTTCTGTGTGTGGCTCAGTTTTGATTCCCTCTTTGAGACTACATTTCAAATTGTCCCTAACATATATGGCTACTCCCCCTCCTCGTCTAATATATCTATCTGTGTGAAATAGTTTAAATCCATTTATCTGATATTTAGCTAATAGTCCTCTATTTTCTACATTCATCCACGTTTCTGTAAGTGCAATAATATCTATTTTTTCTGTGCAGACAAGAGCATTTAATTCATTAATTTTATTTCTTAGACTTCTACTGTTAGTGTAATATATCCTAAGTGAATTGTTATTTTGAGGCCCTTTTCATTCCCTATTCATTTTGCCAATTCCTTTCTCCCACGAACACATACTTTTATTACCTCCTTCCTCCAAATCAATTCCCATGCCACTATCTACTAACAGTTTAAACCCAAACAAACACCTCTAACCACTGGTTCCAACGAGTTCGCAACAGCAACAACCCCAGCCCTCGATAGATGCACCCCATCAGGAGCATACATTTCATTTCTTCCATAGAAGCGTTCCCAGTTGTCTATGAAAGATATTGCATTTGATTTGCAATATCTTTCCAGCCGGCAATTGACACCAAGTGCCCTCGACATCCATTCATTTCCCACTCCCTTTCTTGGAAGAATGCCACATATGATCGGGATTCCTCCCTTGCTCCTAACTAATTCATTGGCTGTCCTAAATCTCTGTATTAGTTCCTCACTCCTAACTCGCCCAACATCATTACCCCCTGCACTAATACAAATAATGGGTTTGTTCCCATTTCCCGTCATAATATCATTCATGTTTTCAACAATATCACCAATTCCAGCTCCTGGATAGCAAACCCTTAATCTGTTCCCCCTATCTCTGGCACAAGATGTTCTGTCTAAATACCTCACCTGGGAATCTCCCACAACCAAAATTTCTGAGCAGCCTGAGGGGCCTGCGCTCCGCTGTTCCTCGCTGCAGGCGCACTACAGCACTCGTCCTCCAACACGGCAAATGAATTTGCCGTCCTTAGGGCGTCTGTAGGCGGCCTTGTCAAGGTCTTCTTAAGACCCCTGTCTTTCACTACTCTCCACGATGAGGTCTCGTCAACACTGGTCTCCTCCTTCGTTTCCTCTCGAAGTCTCAGCCGTCGTACCTCCTCCCGCAGGGAATCCATCTCTGCTCTCAGAGCTCTAACCAAACTCTCCAAATCATTCACTAATCCTTCCATTATTGCAATAATAATGTTACTCCAGAGCTCCAGCTAACACAACCTCTCACTGTGACAGCACCTGACTGACTGTCCGATGAATGGACATAACATAGGGGATAATAATAGGGTATTAAATTAAAAGTATCAAAACAAGACAGAACAAGAAACAATGGGTATAAATTACATAAGTTTAGATTTAAGAAAGACTTGGGTAAGTACTGGTTCGTTAACAGTGTTGTTGATTTATCGAACCAATTAGTGCGTAACGTGGTGGAGGTTAGGTCCCTCGATTGTTTCAAACGTGGGTTGGCAATGTATATGAGTGGGATTGGGTGGTTTTAAATAGGTGCTGCCTCGTATTGGCCAATAGGTCCTCTGCAGTTATTTTTGTTCTTATGTTCTTATGTAAGTAATTTTCTTCTTCATATACATAGTGAATTATGTAGCAAAATATATGTAATGGGTTGCACTACAGTATAATTATTATTTTGAGTGCATATTTCTTGTGAATAATGTTACTATAAATGTTGAACATTTATTGTTTCTTAGGTAGACTGGGGAACTTGACACCATTAGTACTACATATTGTATCATAAAATAAAAATATTCTATTTTGTTACACCATACATGAGGTATGGTGTGGGATATGAGTGTTAAATAATGTTTGGATTCATACGTGTGGCTCTTACTATCATTATCTTCAGCGTTGACGTCTGCTCCAGCGTCGAGGAGGACCTTCACAGTGTTGTCGTGACCACCTTCGGCTACCCAGTAAAGGGCTGTCTTGCCTGTTAACAGATACCACAATTGTTATTATTCATTAACCATAACGATTCTAAAGGTTTCTAAAGTGTTGAAGTAAACCGTCGTTGATGAACAACTTTTATACTATTGAAGGGAAATACCAACTTTAAATATTATGCAAATCGATTTTCCATTGTAAGTTTAATAGAGGATAACTGTGTTAAAAAAATCAGAATAGATATCATTAAAGATATCTAACATCTTACCAGTCCTTATTTGATAATTTATTGCTTGTAACGAGAGAGCCAGTGGTAGTATTATTATGTAAATCTATTACCAACTTTATTTTAAAATGGTAGTATATTCATAATTTGAAAAGTTTACATAAAAAGTCAGGTACATTAGTTATATAACAACAAGTAGATATGGTCATTAACTGGATCGGGAACTTAACTGGTAACAACTTTTTCAAATCATTTCAATGCTGGCAATACTAAACAGATGTATAAAAATCTAAATACAAAATTAAATTTGTGACATAAACTAAGTGACAGTTATCTAAATATTGTAAAGATTATATAATGTTAAGATAATATGCATTTTACAAAAATAAGGTGACGAGACAATGTGTCATAGAACTATTATAAATTAATCATACCATGACATTGAATATATTAGCACACCCTCAGTATTTAACATCAACACGTTCTAGGGCATTGCTGCCTCAAAATCACCCCAAATGCACAGAGCAAATAGCCTCGGTCTGACTAAAGTTGGACTAAAAATGCTTGCCAGTAATCCACCTCTCTGTGACATTATTTCTTTAATCATTACATATATCCAGCAGGGGGTCTCCCAGAATGAAGGTATTCAGAACCCCACAATAGATGAACTTACTAGGGTGAGTCGGTAGCTCCAGCCTTGTAAAACGACCTTTATAAGTGTCCTACACCATAAAGGCTCGGCAATACAAGGTTGGTAATACTAGTCTGTAGAAAGAAAAAACATTGTTGCCATTATTTATCCAAAGTAACTATTATTGGAATCTAAAAGTTGCTATTTGACGAAATATGATGGAGGAAAGATAAACATTGTTGCCATCATTAGTTAACAAAGATAAAGGTTATCTTTGTTAAAGATACCCTAAACCTAAACACCAACATTCGTAAATTTGCAATATTAGCTATTTGCACGAACAAAAAGATGTTATCTTTGCCAATTAATATTACTGTAATTTATGATATCCTACTTTACACTAGTTGACATCTAATCATACTGATTTGAGAGGAGAGCAATATTTTCTTACCATTGTCAGTTAGACAAGATGATCGCTGAGGATATCATTCCTCAACCAAGTTGATATATGATCACACAAGCTTGAAGTAGGGAAAACAAGGAGTTGACAATGTTAGGTAAACAATAATACTAACTAAGGTATTATGCATCCCACCAGTTGTTATCTGAACAAAATGGCTTGAGACTGAACCAAACATGTGTTGACTACGTACTCATAATATCATTACATTGTTCTTGAATCTCATCATTGTTAGCTGACCATAATATATGAAGACAAAAACAGGAGGGTTTCACTATTCTTAGTAACATATGACGTAAATATTTTCTACGCAACACCAGTCACTGTACTAACCTGCAACTAGACCATTAAGGTGTTGTTATTGTTGCACTTTCATTTAAATAGATAAATGAAACTCCAGAAGACCTGTTGTCCTTTTATATTCACTCTAGCTGTACCTGGCCTCGCATGGCTGTGGCTCAGCAACGCATGTGTGTTGCTGAGCCACAGTAACCTTCCCCTGTCCCCCCAATCCTCCCCCACCATTTCCCCGTTCCCTCGACCTCCCTACCATAACCCTTTTCCCCGTCCCCTCGTCCTCCCCACTATCCCCGACTCCCCTGTCCCTTTGTCCTCCCCACCATTCTCCATTCCCCGCTCCCCTCGTCTCCACCATCCCCAACTTAACTGTCCTCTCGTCCTCCCCCACCATCTCTCACTCCCGTCCCCTTGTCCTCCCCACCATTCCCCACTTTCTTGTCCGATGCATCCCAAATGATCTGTTCCCATCAGAAAATTGGGAACATCAAATTATCTGATGTTCCCATCATTGAAAAATAAGAACAGTTAATAAACGAAATGAAAAAAAATTAAAAAATTAAAAAATAATCTATACTCACAAAATGAACGGTATGGTAAACAACACAACTCAATTGAAAGGCATGTCACACAAAATAATTAAATAAAAATCTAAATAAATCGAAATCTATGAAAATTCAATTTAACAATGCAATAGGAAGCATAGAAATGGAATCATAGCATATTTAGTATAGGGTTTGTTGCTTCTACGTACAACAGATGGTGCTGTTAAAAAATACAAAAAAAAATTCTCCTGTGGCAGGTGTATCATCTACATAGTAGGTATATAGAAAGACGCGCCTATTTGAATGCAACGTTGTGTCAAAATTTCAAAGCAATCGGTGAAGAACTTTCGGAGATTACAGCGTGTGTTGCTCTTACATCCAACAGATGGCGATGTTTTTAAAAAATGGCATGTTTTTCTTTCCTGTCGCAGATGAGGCATGTATATAGTAGGTTTATAAAAAAAACTCGCCAATTTGAATGTAAAGTTGTGTCAAAATTTCAAAGCAATTGATAAAGAGGTTTCGAAGATTTCCCTCACATGAAAAACGCAGTTTTTCAGAAAAGTATTTTTTTTTTTAGTCACAGACGTAACATGTATATAGTATGTAAATAAAAACCTGGCTGAAGCGAATGGAACGTTGTGTGAAAATTTCAAAGCACTCGGTGAAGAACTTTCGGAGATTAGCGATTATGCACAAACACAAACATTGAAACGGAATTGTAACATATCTAGTATAGCATGTGTATTGCTCTTTTATGCAACAGATGGCGCTGTTTTTCAAGAAAAGCATAGTTTTACGTGTCACAGGTGTGGCATCTAAACTTATACCTATGAAATGAACGGTATGGTAAACAACACAGCTCAATTCCAACACAATGTCACAAAAAATAATAATAATAAAAAATAAAATATATCGAAATCTATGGAAATAAAAATTTTCAATGCAATCGGAAACCTTGAAAAGGAATTCGTGACAAATTTGGTATAACGTGCATGTTGCCATTATGTGCAACAGATGGCACTGTTTTTCAAAAACGCATGTTTTTACCTATTACAGATGTGACATCTATATAGTAGGTATATAAAAAAACGCGCCTATTCGAATGCAACGTTGTGTCAAATTTCAAAGCAATTAGTAAAGAACTTTCTGAGATTACAGCGTGTGTAGCTCTTATGCCCATCAGATGGGGCTGTTTTTCAAAAACGCATGGTTTTTCCTGTCACAGGTGAGGCATGTATATAGTAGATATAGAAAAAGACGCGCCTGTTCGAATGCAACGTTGTGTCAAAATTTCAAAGCAATCGGTAAAGAGGTTTTGAAGATTTCTCTCACATGAAAGACATGAAAAAACACAGTTTTTCAGAAAAAGCATGTTTTTTTTACCGTTGCAGACATGACATCTATATAGTGTCTATATAAAAACCTGGCCGGATGCGAATGGAACGTTGTGTGAACATTTCAAAGCAATCAGTTAAGAATTTTTGGAGATTAGCGATTTTGAACATATGAACATTTCCATTTGTATTTATATAGATATACTAGCTGTACCCGGCCATGCGTTGCTGTGGCTCAGCAACACATGTGCGTTGCTAAGCCATAGCTGCCTCCCCCTGTTCCCCATTCCTCCCCACCATTCTACCCTCCCCCATCCCCTAGTCCTCCCCACCATCACCCCCCCTCCCCTGTCCCCTTGTCCTCCCAACTATATCCCACTCCCTCGTCCGATGCATTCCCAAATGATCTAATGTTCCCATCAGAAAATACGGAACATCAAATGATTTGATGTTCCCATCAGAAAATACGGAACATCAAATGATTTGATGTTTCAATCACTGAAAAATAAGAATAACAGTTAAGAAATTTAAATAAAAAACAATGAAAAAATAAAAAAATAAACAATACCCAGGAAATGAATGGCATGGTAAGCAACACAGCTCAATCTCAAGCAAATATCGCACCAAATAATTCAGTCAAAATAATAATAAATCGAAATCTATGAAAATTCTATTTATCAGTGCAATCCGAAACATTGAAATGGAATCATAACATATTTAGTATAATGTGTGTTGCTCTTACGTGCAAAAGAGGGCGCTGTTTTTTTTTTTAAATTACGGTTTTACCTGTCACAGGTGTGGCATGAATATTTATAGTCACAAATTAAACGGCATGGTAAACTACACAGCTCAATTGCAATGCAATGACACGCAAAATAATTAAATCAAAATGAAAATAAATCGAAATCTATGAAAATTCAATTTATCAATATAAATGTAAACATTGAAATGGAATCATAACATATTTAGCATAGTGTGTGTTGCTCTTACGTGCAGCAGATGGCACTGTTTTTCAAACAAATATGTTTTTATTTGTCACAGGTGTTTCATCTATATAGTAGGTATATAAAAACATATGCATATTCGAATGGAACGTTGTGTCAAAATTTCAACCCAATCGGTAAAAAACTTCAGGAGACCAGAGCTTGTGTTGCTCTTACGTACCACAGATGGCGCTGTTTTAAAAAAATGCATGTTTTTACCTGACACAGGTGTGGCATCTATATATTAAGTATATAAAAACACGCTCCTATTCGTATGCAACGTTTTGTCAAAATTTCAAAGCAATGGGTAGAGGGATTTCGAAGATTTCTCTCACACGAAAAACACAGTTTTTCAAAAAAAAGCATGTTTTTTCTTGTCACAAAAGTGACATCTATATAATATGTATATAAAAACTCGCTCGGATGCGAATGAAAAGTTGTGTGAAAATTTCAAAGCAATCGGTGAAGGACTTTTGGAGATTAGCGATTTTGGACAAACGAACATTTCCATTTTTATTTATATAGATGTATATATATATATATATATATATATATATATATATATATATATATATATATATATATATATATATATATATATATATATATATATATATATATATATGTCGTACCTAATAGCTAGAACGCACTTCTCGGCCTACTATGCAAGGCTCGATTTGCCTAATAGGCCGAGTGATTTTCTTTATTTTCGGTCATATATATATATATATATATATATATATATATATATATATATATATATATATATATATATATATATATATATATATATATATATATATATATATATATATCGTACCTAGTAGCCAGAACGCACTTCTCAGCATACTATGCAAGGCCCGATTTGCCTAATAAGCCAAGTTTTCATGAATTAATTGTTTTTCGACTACCTAACCTACCTAACCAAACCTAACCTAACTTTTTCGGCTACCTAACCTAACCTAACCTATAAAGATAGGTTAGGTTAGGTTAGGTAGGGTTGATTAGGTTCGGTCATATATCTACGTTAATTTTAACTCCAATAAAATAAAATTAACCTCATACATAATGAAAAGGGTAGCTTTATCATTTCATTAGAAAAAATTTAGAGAAAATATATTAATTCAGGAAAACTTGGCTTATTAGGCAAATCGGGCCTTGCATAGTAGGCTGAAAAGTGCGTTCTGGCTACTAGGTACAACATATATATATATATATATATATATATATATATATATATATATATATATATATATATATATATATATATATATATATATATGTTTCATTGAATATGACCGCATATTCTGTATTAATTATTTTCTGGTTTAGGGCTTCTATCCCTCTAACTATTTTCTTAGCATCAGGGCTTAATTGAAATAGGAGTTCTCCAAAACTCATTTTCGTACTTTTAAGGTGAAGAAAAGAAGTGATTTACTACAGAGTGTATTACACTTATTTGTATAATTTGCACGACGTTTCGAACCTCCATGGTTCATTCTCAAGTGAACAGATCTTACAATACTAGTTGATTTTATACCCGCATTAGGTCAGGTGATAATACAATGAAGGTGAAAACATGGGGGGATACATAAGGGATAAACATAGGGGCTGCAGAAGGCTTATTGGCCCATACGAGGCATCTCCTATCTAAACACAAAGATTAATCCAGTGTAATTGGCCTGTTATGTTGGACATTGTCTTCTGTGTTGGCATCGATATGTTCTTGTCTTGTCCTTACTATATATATATATATATATATATATATATATATATAACTTTAGAACACTTTCCCACCAGGAGACTCGAACCCTAGCCAGCACAGAAGCCTTCCAGCAACTGGCATAACAGGTACGCCTTAACCCACTCCACCACCCGCTCAGACTCTTAAAAGAGATGGTAATTTCGGAGTATTTAAATACACCAAAGATCATCACCTCCCAAGAGCACCAGAGCAAGTGAGGGGTCATTTAGACGTTAATTTCATCAAGTCCCTGTTAATATGGGAAGACACAGTGTCTATGCTTAAGGCACAACTCTTCTAAACACGAGAGTGAAGTATACAACTTTAGAACACTTTCCCACCAGGAGACTCGAACCCTAGCCAGCACAGAAGCCTTCCAGCAACTGGCATAACAGGTACGCCTTAACCCACTCCACCACCCGCTCAGACTCTTAAAAGAGATGGTAATTTCGGAGTATTTAAATACACCAAAGATCATCACCTCCCAAGAGCACCAGAGCAAGTGAGGGGTCATTTAGACGTTAATTTCATCAAGTCCCTGTTAATATGGGAAGACACAGTGTCTATGCTTAAGGCACAACTCTTCTAAACACGAGAGTGAAGTATACAACTTTAGAACACTTTCCCACCAGGAGACTCGAACCCTAGCCAGCACAGAAGCCTTCCAGCAACTGGCATAACAGGTACGCCTTAACCCACTCCACCACCCGCTCAGACTCTTAAAAGAGATGGTAATTTCGGAGTATTTAAATACACCAAAGATCATCACCTCCCAAGAGCACCAGAGCAAGTGAGGGGTCATTTAGACGTTAATTTCATCAAGTCCCTGTTAATATGGGAAGACACAGTGTCTATGCTTAAGGCACAACTCTTCTAAACACGAGAGTGAAGTATACAACTTTAGAACACTTTCCCACCAGGAGACTCGAACCCTAGCCAGCACAGAAGCCTTCCAGCAACTGGCATAACAGGTACGCCTTAACCCACTCCACCACCCGCTCAGACTCTTAAAAGAGATGGTAATTTCGGAGTATTTAAATACACCAAAGATCATCACCTCCCAAGAGCACCAGAGCAAGTGAGGGGTCATTTAGACGTTAATTTCATCAAGTCCCTGTTAATATGGGAAGACACAGTGTCTATGCTTAAGGCACAACTCTTCTAAACACGAGAGTGAAGTATACAACTTTAGAACACTTTCCCACCAGGAGACTCGAACCCTAGCCAGCACAGAAGCCTTCCAGCAACTGGCATAACAGGTACGCCTTAACCCACTCCACCACCCGCTCAGACTCTTAAAAGAGATGGTAATTTCGGAGTATTTAAATACACCAAAGATCATCACCTCCCAAGAGCACCAGAGCAAGTGAGGGGTCATTTAGACGTTAATTTCATCAAGTCCCTGTTAATATGGGAAGACACAGTGTCTATGCTTAAGGCACAACTCTTCTAAACACGAGAGTGAAGTATACAACTTTAGAACACTTTCCCACCAGGAGACTCGAACCCTAGCCAGCACAGAAGCCTTCCAGCAACTGGCATAACAGGTACGCCTTAACCCACTCCACCACCCACTCAGACTCTTAAAAGAGATGGTAATTTCGGAGTATTTAAATACACCAAAGATCATCACCTCCCAAGAGCACCAGAGCAAGTGAGGGGTCATTTAGACGTTAATTTCATCAAGTCCCTGTTAATATGGGAAGACACAGTGTCTATGCTTAAGGCACAACTCTTCTAAACACGAGAGTGAAGTATACAACTTTAGAACACTTTCCCACCAGGAGACTCGAACCCTAGCCAGCACAGAAGCCTTCCAGCAACTGGCATAACAGGTACGCCTTAACCCACTCCACCACCCGCTCAGACTCTTAAAAGAGATGGTAATTTCGGAGTATTTAAATACACCAAAGATCATCACCTCCCAAGAGCACCAGAGCAAGTGAGGGGTCATTTAGACGTTAATTTCATCAAGTCCCTGTTAATATGGGAAGACACAGTGTCTATGCTTAAGGCACAACTCTTCTAAACACGAGAGTGAAGTATACAACTTTAGAACACTTTCCCACCAGGAGACTCGAACCCTAGCCAGCACAGAAGCCTTCCAGCAACTGGCATAACAGGTACGCCTTAACCCACTCCACCACCCGCTCAGACTCTTAAAAGAGATGGTAATTTCGGAGTATTTAAATACACCAAAGATCATCACCTCCCAAGAGCACCAGAGCAAGTGAGGGGTCATTTAGACGTTAATTTCATCAAGTCCCTGTTAATATGGGAAGACACAGTGTCTATGCTTAAGGCACAACTCTTCTAAACACGAGAGTGAAGTATACAACTTTAGAACACTTTCCCACCAGGAGACTCGAACCCTAGCCAGCACAGAAGCCTTCCAGCAACTGGCATAACAGGTACGCCTTAACCCACTCCACCACCCGCTCAGACTCTTAAAAGAGATGGTAATTTCGGAGTATTTAAATACACCAAAGATCATCACCTCCCAAGAGCACCAGAGCAAGTGAGGGGTCATTTAGACGTTAATTTCATCAAGTCCCTGTTAATATGGGAAGACACAGTGTCTATGCTTAAGGCACAACTCTTCTAAACACGAGAGTGAAGTATACAACTTTAGAACACTTTCCCACCAGGAGACTCGAACCCTAGCCAGCACAGAAGCCTTCCAGCAACTGGCATAACAGGTACGCCTTAACCCACTCCACCACCCGCTCAGACTCTTAAAAGAGATGGTAATTTCGGAGTATTTAAATACACCAAAGATCATCACCTCCCAAGAGCACCAGAGCAAGTGAGGGGTCATTTAGACGTTAATTTCATCAAGTCCCTGTTAATATGGGAAGACACAGTGTCTATGCTTAAGGCACAACTCTTCTAAACACGAGAGTGAAGTATACAACTTTAGAACACTTTCCCACCAGGAGACTCGAACCCTAGCCAGCACAGAAGCCTTCCAGCAACTGGCATAACAGGTACGCCTTAACCCACTCCACCACCCGCTCAGACTCTTAAAAGAGATGGTAATTTCGGAGTATTTAAATACACCAAAGATCATCACCTCCCAAGAGCACCAGAGCAAGTGAGGGGTCATTTAGACGTTAATTTCATCAAGTCCCTGTTAATATGGGAAGACACAGTGTCTATGCTTAAGGCACAACTCTTCTAAACACGAGAGTGAAGTATACAACTTTAGAACACTTTCCCACCAGGAGACTCGAACTGGTGGGAAAGTGTTCTAAAGTTGTATACTTCACTCTCGTGTTTAGAAGAGTTGTGCCTTAAGCATAGACACTGTGTCTTCCCATATTAACAGGGACTTGATGAAATTAACGTCTAAATGACCCCTCACTTGCTCTGGTGCTCTTGGGAGGTGATGATCTTTGGTGTATTTAAATACTCCGAAATTACCATCTCTTTTAAGAGTCTGAGCGGGTGGTGGAGTGGGTTAAGGCGTACCTGTTATGCCAGTTGCTGGAAGGCTTCTGTGCTGGCTAGGGTTCGAGTCTCCTGGTGGGAAAGTGTTCTAAAGTTGTATACTTCACTCTCGTGTTTAGAAGAGTTGTGCCTTAAGCATAGACACTGTGTCTTCCCATATTAACAGGGACTTGATGAAATTAACGTCTAAATGACCCCTCACTTGCTCTGGTGCTCTTGGGAGGTGATGATCTTTGGTGTATTTAAATACTCCGAAATTACCATCTCTTTTAAGAGTCTGAGCGGGTGGTGGAGTGGGTTAAGGCGTACCTGTTATGCCAGTTGCTGGAAGGCTTCTGTGCTGGCTAGGGTTCGAGTCTCCTGGTGGGAAAGTGTTCTAAAGTTGTATACTTCACTCTCGTGTTTAGAAGAGTTGTGCCTTAAGCATAGACACTGTGTCTTCCCATATTAACAGGGACTTGATGAAATTAACGTCTAAATGACCCCTCACTTGCTCTGGTGCTCTTGGGAGGTGATGATCTTTGGTGTATTTAAATACTCCGAAATTACCATCTCTTTTAAGAGTCTGAGCGGGTGGTGGAGTGGGTTAAGGCGTACCTGTTATGCCAGTTGCTGGAAGGCTTCTGTGCTGGCTAGGGTTCGAGTCTCCTGGTGGGAAAGTGTTCTAAAGTTGTATACTTCACTCTCGTGTTTAGAAGAGTTGTGCCTTAAGCATAGACACTGTGTCTTCCCATATTAACAGGGACTTGATGAAATTAACGTCTAAATGACCCCTCACTTGCTCTGGTGCTCTTGGGAGGTGATGATCTTTGGTGTATTTAAATACTCCGAAATTACCATCTCTTTTAAGAGTCTGAGCGGGTGGTGGAGTGGGTTAAGGCGTACCTGTTATGCCAGTTGCTGGAAGGCTTCTGTGCTGGCTAGGGTTCGAGTCTCCTGGTGGGAAAGTGTTCTAAAGTTGTATACTTCACTCTCGTGTTTAGAAGAGTTGTGCCTTAAGCATAGACACTGTGTCTTCCCATATTAACAGGGACTTGATGAAATTAACGTCTAAATGACCCCTCACTTGCTCTGGTGCTCTTGGGAGGTGATGATCTTTGGTGTATTTAAATACTCCGAAATTACCATCTCTTTTAAGAGTCTGAGCGGGTGGTGGAGTGGGTTAAGGCGTACCTGTTATGCCAGTTGCTGGAAGGCTTCTGTGCTGGCTAGGGTTCGAGTCTCCTGGTGGGAAAGTGTTCTAAAGTTGTATACTTCACTCTCGTGTTTAGAAGAGTTGTGCCTTAAGCATAGACACTGTGTCTTCCCATATTAACAGGGACTTGATGAAATTAACGTCTAAATGACCCCTCACTTGCTCTGGTGCTCTTGGGAGGTGATGATCTTTGGTGTATTTAAATACTCCGAAATTACCATCTCTTTTAAGAGTCTGAGCGGGTGGTGGAGTGGGTTAAGGCGTACCTGTTATGCCAGTTGCTGGAAGGCTTCTGTGCTGGCTAGGGTTCGAGTCTCCTGGTGGGAAAGTGTTCTAAAGTTGTATACTTCACTCTCGTGTTTAGAAGAGTTGTGCCTTAAGCATAGACACTGTGTCTTCCCATATTAACAGGGACTTGATGAAATTAACGTCTAAATGACCCCTCACTTGCTCTGGTGCTCTTGGGAGGTGATGATCTTTGGTGTATTTAAATACTCCGAAATTACCATCTCTTTTAAGAGTCTGAGCGGGTGGTGGAGTGGGTTAAGGCGTACCTGTTATGCCAGTTGCTGGAAGGCTTCTGTGCTGGCTAGGGTTCGAGTCTCCTGGTGGGAAAGTGTTCTAAAGTTGTATACTTCACTCTCGTGTTTAGAAGAGTTGTGCCTTAAGCATAGACACTGTGTCTTCCCATATTAACAGGGACTTGATGAAATTAACGTCAAAATGACCCCTCACTTGCTCTGGTGCTCTTGGGAGGTGATGATCTTTGGTGTATTTAAATACTCCGAAATTACCATCTCTTTTAAGAGTCTGAGCGGGTGGTGGAGTGGGTTAAGGCGTACCTGTTATGCCAGTTGCTGGAAGGCTTCTGTGCTGGCTAGGGTTCGAGTCTCCTGGTGGGAAAGTGTTCTAAAGTTGTATACTTCACTCTCGTGTTTAGAAGAGTTGTGCCTTAAGCATAGACACTGTGTCTTCCCATATTAACAGGGACTTGATGAAATTAACGTCTAAATGACCCCTCACTTGCTCTGGTGCTCTTGGGAGGTGATGATCTTTGGTGTATTTAAATACTCCGAAATTACCATCTCTTTTAAGAGTCTGAGCGGGTGGTGGAGTGGGTTAAGGCGTACCTGTTATGCCAGTTGCTGGAAGGCTTCTGTGCTGGCTAGGGTTCGAGTCTCCTGGTGGGAAAGTGTTCTAAAGTTGTATACTTCACTCTCGTGTTTAGAAGAGTTGTGCCTTATATATATATATATATATATATATATATATATATATATATATATATATATATATATATATATATATATATATATATATATATATATATATATATATATATATATATATATATATATATATATATATACCTGGTTGATGGGGTTCTGGGAGTTCTTCTACTCCCCAAGCCCGGCCCGAGGCCAGGCTCGACTTGTGAGAGTTTGGTCCACCAGGCTGTTGCTTGGAGCGGCCCGCAGGCCCACATACCCACCACAGCCCGGTTGGTCCAGCACTCCTTGGAGGAATAAATCTAGTTTCCTCTTGAAAATGTCCACGGTTGTTCCGGCAATATTTCTTATGCTTGCTGGGAGGACGTTGAACAACCGCGGACCTCTGATGTTTATACAGTGTTCTCTGATTGTGCCTTTGGCACCTCTGCTCTTCATTGGTTCTATTCTACATTTTCTTCCATGTCGTTCACTCCAGTACGTTGTTATTTTACTGTGTAGATTTGGTACTTGGCCCTCCAGTATCTTCCAGGTGTATATTATTTGATATCTCTCTCGTCTTCTTTCTAGTGAGTACATTTGGAGGGCTTTGAGACGATCCCAATAATTTAGGTGCTTTATTGCATCTATGCGTGCCGTATATATATATATAACAATATATTTAACTGAAAACTGAAAGAATTTACCCCAGAAATGACTCGAACCTATACTGCCAGGAGCAACGCAACTGGTATATACAGGACACCTTAATCCACTCGACTATCACGACCAGACAAAACCTGATGGTAGCCGAGGCTATTTTGTCCATCAGCCCGCCGGCACTCGGATGGTAATCTTGGGCATAGTATTTTATCATCTTCACCTCATTCTTTGGGCCACATGTGAGGAACACAAATGCGAACAAGCCTGAATGGTCCTCAGGACTATATGCAACTGAAAACTCACACCCCAGAAGTGACTCGAACCCATACTGCCAGGAGCAACGCAACTGGTATGTACAGAACACCTTAATCCACTCGACCATCACGACCGGACAAAAACTGATGGTAGCCGAGGCTATTTTGTTTATTTGTCCAAGGAACAGTCTCTGCACCTCTGCTTTTCCTTATTCTCATATCAGATATAGACAAAAATGCAAGTCACAGCTTCGTATCATCCTTTGCAGATGGCACAAAAATCAGCATGAAAATTACCTCGGCTGACGACATTGAAAATCTTCAAGCTGATATAAATAAAGTTTTCGACTGGGCATCAGAAAATAATATGATGTTTAACAGTGATAAATTCCAGGTACTTAGGTACGGTAAAAATGAGGACCTTAAATATAATGCAGGGTACAAAACACAATCAAATGTGCCCATAGTAGGAAAACAGCATGTGAAGCATTTGGGGATAATGATGTCTGACGACCTAACGTTTAGGGAGCATAACCAAGTAAATATTGCGACAGCCAGAAAAACGACTGGATGGATTACGAGAACTTTCAAATCCAGGGATCCCATCACAATGGTTGTACTCTTCAAATCACTTGTGATGTCCCGTCTTGAGTACGGCTTAGTACCCACTTCCCCCTTCAGAGCAGGAGAGATTGCTGAAATAGAGGGAATACAGAGAACATATACGGCGCACATAGACGAGATAAAGCACCTAAATTATCGGGATCGTCTCAAAGCCCTGCAAATGTACTCACTAGAAAGAAGACGAGAGAGATATCAAATAATATACACGTGGAAGATATTGGAGGGCCAAGTACCAAATCTACACAGTCAAATAACAATAATAAATAATAATAAATAAGTAATAATAATAATAACGTACTGGAGTGAACGATATTGAAGAAAATGCAGAATAGAACCAGTGAAGAGAAGAGGTGCCATAGGCACAATCAGAGAACACTGTATAAACATCAGAGGTCCACGGTTGTTCAACACCTTCCCAGCGAGCATAAGAAATATTGCCAGAACAACCGTGGACATCTTCAAGAGGAGTTTTCTCCAAGGAGTGCCGGACCAACCGGGCTGTGGTGGGAATGTGGGCCTGCGGGCCGCTCAAAGCAACAGCCTGGTGGACCAAACTCTTACAAGTCAGGCCTGGCCTCGGTCCGGCCTTGGGAAGTAAAAGAACTCCAAGAACCCCATCAACCAGGTATCAACCAGGTAACCTTCATAGTGTCATCGTGACCACCTTCGGCTGCCCAGTAAAGGGCTGTACTGCCTGTCAACAGATACCACAATTGTTATTATGCATAATCCATCACGATTCAAGTTGTTTCTGTAATGTATTGAAATACGCTGTTCGAGATGAACATTTCTTTTTACTTTTGTGAAGTGTACGGACTCCAAATATTATGCAAAACTATTTTCCACCCTAAATTTAAGAGAGGAAGATCGTATTAAAATTGTTAACAACAGATCAACATTAAAATGTCCGACATCCCACCTGTACTTATATGAGCATTTATTACTTGCCTCGAGAGCGACAGTGGTGGTGTTGTCCTGCCCGAAACTCTGTGAGTATTATTGGCTTGAAGCATAGTATATACTTGGCCCTAATAAGAAATAAAATATTCTTCTTGTATTCCATTTTATATGTATGTACTGTTTCCCTAATAAATATTATTATTAATATTATTACAATAACTATTATTGTTATAATTTGTATTATTATTATTATTATTACAATTACTGTTATTATTATAATGTGTATTATTATTATTATTATTACTAGCTGTACCCGGCCACGCGTTGCTGTGGCTCAGCAATGCATGTGCGTTTCTGAGCCACAGCAACCTTCCCTGTCTCCCAGTCCTATCCAACATTTCCCCCCTCCCTGGTCCCCTCGTCCTCCAAACCATTCCTCTCTCCTTCGTCCCTTTTTCCTCCCCTTCCTCCTCCACTCCAGCATTCCCTCGTCCTCCAAACCATTCTCTACTCCACCATCCCCTCGTCCTCCCCACAATCTCCTACTCCCCAGTCCCCTCGTCCTCCCTATCATTCTCCCCCCTCCCCCGTCCCCTCGTTCTCCCTACCATTCTCCCCCCTCCCCCATCCCCTCGTCCTCCCCCACTCTCCTGTCCTCTTGTCATCCCATTCATTCTCCATTCCCCTCGCTCCCACCATCCACAATTCCCCTGTCCCCTTGTCCTCCCCACCATTCCCCACTCCCTCGTGTGATGAATGATAAAATGATCTGATGTTCCCATCAAAAAATTGGGAACATCAAATGATCTGGGGCTAGATTCACAAAGAAGTTAAGCAAACACTTACGAACCTGAACATCTCTTCTCAATCTTTGGTAGCTTTGTTTACAATTATTAAACAGTTAATGAGTTCCGAAGCACCAGGAGGCTGTTTATAACAATAACAACAGTTGATTGACAAGTTTTCATGCTTATAAACTGTTTAATAAATGCAACTAAAGCCATCAAAGATTGAGGAACGATGTACACTTTTGTAAGTGCTTGCATAACTGCGTCGTGAATCTCGCCCCAGACGTCCCCATCACTGAAATATAAGAAAAAAAGTTCAAAAAACGAAATGAAAAATAATGAAAAAATAGAAAAATAAACTATACTCAAGAAATGAACAGTATGTTTAACAACACAGCTAAATTCCAACGCAATGTCACACCAAATATTTAAATCAAAATTATAATAAATCGAAATTTATGAAAATTCCATTTATCAATGAAATCGTAACATATTTAGCATAGCATGTGTTGATCTTATGTGTAACAGATGGCGCTGTTTTTCAAAAACGCATGTTTTTACCTGTCATAGGGGTGGCATCTATATAGTAGGTATATGAAAAGACGCGCCTATTCGAATGCAACATTGTGTCAAAATTTCAAAGAAATCAATGAAGACCTTTCGGAGATTACAGCGTGTGTTGCTCTTACCACCAATAGATGGCGCTGTTTTTCAAAATAAGCATGTTTTTTCTTGTCACAGGTGAGGCAGGTATATAGCAGGTACACAAAAAGACGCACCTACTCGAATGCAATGTTGTGTCAAAATTTCAACGCAATCGGTAAAGAGGTTTCGAGGATTTCCCTCACATGAAAAACACAGTTTTCAGAAAAAACATGTGTTTTACCGTCACAGACGTGACATCTATATAGTATGTATATAAAAACCTGCTCGGATGCGAATGGAACGCTGTGGGAAAATTTCAAAACAATCGGTGAAGAAATTCCGGAGATTAGCGATTTCGAACAAACGAATATTTCCATTTTTATTTATATAGATTATTATTATTAAGAGAAGAAGACCATTATGAAGCAATAGCTGACCAACCAACAATAGCTGACTTTACTGGGGTGAACCGATAGCTCCAGTCTTGCCATCGTTAGTTAACCAATATAACCTTTATAAGCATCGTACACCATAAACCTTAGCAGTAAAACGTTGGCAATGCTAGCTCGAGGAAAGAGAAACATTGCTGACATAGCAATTCAACCAATATAACCATAAATGGCAAGTAACTGATGAAATTTGAGAATGAATGATGGAGGCATGAGGAACATCGTTGCCTCATCAGTTAACAATGACCTTCACAAATGCTCTGAACACCACCATAAGTTATCTTATCATGCAAGCTTAAGGCTCAATGAGCAACACTATGTCACGCCTGAAAATAGTATAATAATTTAAGATATCCTGTTTCACATTAGTTGTTATCTAACTATAATGTTATCTTGAGAGGAGAGCAACACTGTGTTATCATTGTTAAATAAAGAATATGAGTCACTGAGGATATCCTTCATCAAACAAGTTGCTATATGATCACACAAGCTTGAGAGAAGGAAAACAAGGAGTTGACAATGTTAGTTAAACAATATTACTAATAAAGATATTATGCAGATGAAATGTCACAATAACGTGGCTGAAAAATGTTGACCAAACCACACACTAGAAAATGAAGAGACGACGACGTTTTAGTCCGCCCTGGACCATTATCAAGTCGATTGTGATGAGACGAGGGAGGTAAGGGCATAAGTAATGCCCAGTGAGGAGGTAGAAAGGTGAGGAGGAGACGGTGAGAGAGAGGTGAGGAGACGGAAATCTTAGAGGAAGAAAAGGGCAAGGTAAAAGGTACGGTTGGTAAGGTGTATTAATAGGTGTAATAATGGGACATGAGAAAAACAAGACAAAGAAAAAGCGAAAGAATAAGAACAGAGAATATGAAGGGTAGGCTTATGTTAGGTCACGTATGTTAGAAAGTTTAAAGCATTTGAGTATATACCGTGAAAGGGAAGAGTCAACTGCAACAAAGCCAGGACTCAGGTTCATGTTGGGCAGGGTGAGTATCAGAGCCGATTCGACAAGACGGCGTCTGTGTAGAGTAGAGGCAGGAAAGATTATTTATGAGGAAGACCAATCAATAGAATGATTAGAATCCCTAACATGACAGAAAAGAGCATTCTTTGTGTCTGCAGACTTAACACTTCTTTTGTGTTCCTTAAGTCTGTCATTAAGTGTACGGCCAGATTCACGAAAGTATTAGAGAAGACAAGATGAACAAGAAATAGAGTAGACACCAGCAGCATTAGAAGCAGGAGGACCAGTGTGAACTAGATATGAAGAGAAGGCGGAGAACATTGCTGCTAGTGCTGGAAGCAGGTTTAGGATGAAAGAAATTTCGTTTAGCTTGAGAATGGACACAGTTCATAAAATGTAAAGGGCAACCAAGGCGAGAGAAAGATTTGTACATAAAGGAAATTTCAGAATCAAGAAACTGTGGGTCACAGATGCGTAGAACACACAGGAAGAGAGAGACGAGGACACTTTTCTTAACAGAAGGAGGATGGTAGGAAAAGAAGTGAATACATATGCCACTATGCATGGGTTTGCGGTAGACAGAGAAAGAGAACCCAGACACAGAGCTGTGAACGTGAACGTCAAGAAAAGGAAGGAGGGAACTAGATTCCCACTCAACTTTGGAATGGATGGATCTAGCCAGATTGTTAAGAGAGGCGAGGAAAAGCTGGAAAAGACTAAGGTTATGAGGCCATAAAGCAAAAATGTTATCAACATATTGAAACCAGAGAGAGGGACAAGTATCAGTAGTGGGAAAAAGAAGTTTCAACGTTGTTGTTGTTGTTTAACAATCGCTACCCGGAACAAAAAGTTCCAAGCAGCACGGGCTATGGTGAGCCCGTTAAGTTTCGACGTATTCCGTGTAGAGATTGGCAAGAACAGGGGAAAGAAGGTAACCCATAGCGACACCGAAAGTTAGAGAGAAGTATTTACCGTTGCAAGAGAATGAGTTAGTCAACACAGAGTCTGATGAGTTGGAGGAAAACGTCAGTGGGAAGCAAGAGAGGAAGAAGGCCCTCAGTCGCCTTCTGTCTAAGGAAAGAGAGAACGTCATTGAGGGGAACATTAGTGAACAGAGAGTCGACATCAAGACTAGGCATCTTACAGGAGGGCTACAGGCGCAGTCTTTCTATGAGTGTCCTGAGAGTGACGAAGGTGGGCAGGGGAAAAAGTACCAAGGTAAAACGTCGGAGTTTTAGCTAGACAGGAGACAAGAGGATAGCCAACAAAGCCCTTTGAAGAAATGATTGGGAGAAGAGGAGCACCAGGTTTATGAGTCTTAGGTAGACCATACAAATAAGGAAAAGAAGGGCAGATGACTCGGAAACGTTTAATAAGATCGAAGTCAGGAGGACAAAGACGAGAGAGCTGTCTTAGTTTGCAACTAAAGGAAGTTTTAATTCGATCCAAAGAGGTAAAAGTTAGGGGAGCAAGACATCTCCTTTCTGGAGGTAGTCCACACGGTCAAAGACAACTACCGAATTGCCTTTGTTGGAAGGAAGGATAAGAATGAAGTTGTTAGATTTCAGGGAGGCAAGGGCAAGCGGGAAGCGAAATTAAGTGGCTAGGAGTTCAAAAAATGTTCGATTATAATGAAAATTACTTAAAATAGTTACACAAATCTCAAATTTTTGGCAACAGCGTCGTGAAAAGTTCATCCCAATACGTTGCAAAATGGATTTTATATGATTATTTACAAAAAAAGTGCTGATAACACAATTAGAAATGAGTAAATATGGTATTATGCTGTATTGTTATATATCATATAATTACTTTGCCCAATGCTAATATTAGTTAATATCACCAATGTCCATTTTTTTTTTGCAGGGGGACAATTTTTTTATAGTTTTGTGGTATTTTATCTCCTTTGTTTATAATCTGATTTTGCTGTAGCTTCTACATCTTCGAGAATGCACACCCATCACTTTATATGTACCCCCCATCACTTTAAATTTATGTTGAATAAAAACGTTTGTATAATATACAAAACTAAAGATGTAAGAAGATTATAAATTTTTGAAGCAATCCACATAAAACTCGAACAACCCACCTTAAATACCCAAATTACGAAACTATTCACTTACCCACCATGAGAGTATGAACAAGACCGGAACTTGAGGATGCCAACATAGAAGACACTGCTCAACATGCTATGCCTACTACACCTGATTAATCTTTGAACGTGCTTCGGACTCTATTTTTGCCTTTTTCTTTAAACTTTGACGCCATACTTTTCTCCCCTTTATTCTTGACCCATTTGTATTGGTCTACTTTGTCTACACCTGACCCCCCCCTAATGGTATAAATCTAATATGCACTGTACTTTCTATCACCTGAGAATGAACTATGTAGGTTCAAAACGTTGGGTAATTTTATAGTAAGTTTAATACATTCTACATTTATTTTTTTCACCTCGAACAAAGATAACTTTTGGAGAACTCTTCTTCCAATTAAACCAAGATGCAAGAGCACTAGTCAGAGGGATAGAAGCCCTAAACAATAAAATAATGAATACAGAATATGCAGTCATATACAATGAAACATCTTTAAATGAAAACCTGCTGCCAGTATACACCAATATAAATCCACATGACCACAGCAGTCCGCAACGCAGAGTTTACCTATTGATATGGGCAAGATCTCATACGGCATCAACTTAATACAAAGAAGGAAGCCCTCCAAACCCTTACAGAGCAGTCTGAACAGCAATTAAATAAATGGATCCAGTATGACATCCCCAACCAACTCAAGCAAACCATCAACAGTGAACTACTCAACCTAAAACAACAACACAAAACTCCTTTAGAAACTTAGACCCTCCGAAAGTTGACAGCCCTAAATGATGGACAGTTAAAGATCCCTCGTCCAAAAGATGGCTACATAAACCTCAAAACTTACGATCTTACTCAGGACCAACAAGACCTCTTGAATCTTGGTCTAAACTATCAATTCTTTTCAAAACCAAAAAAAACATAACAAACGCCTTGAAATCGGAATGCTTTTTGACGACAACCGTAAGTTAAAAGACAACAAAAAAGTGATCACCACCGACTCACTTCAGGCTGAACTACTAACAGAGGCGCGGAAAAAACGAGGAATATACTCATCAACAATATTTACCCCAAGACTCAAAGAAGTAGCAAAAGAACTAAAAAATCTGGAAGGTGAAACAATAATAAAAGCTAACCAAACAATAACATACGTGTTTATGCCTTCTCAAGAATACATGAATAAAATCAGCGACATCCTCAGTGATGACACTAACTTACAACGATTCACGAGGAACCCTGTGGAAGACCTTACGCCCAAAGAGAACAAAACTATTACTGCAATCAATGCAAGGAGAGTTAGTGTTCATTTTGCCAAACTCCAAGTGACTATGGCTTAGTATATGACTATGGCAATGTAAAGGCACATAAACCAGGAAACTCACTACGCCCAGTAATCAGCCAAATACCAACTCCAACCTACCACCTGGCCAAAAGACTTAACGAACTCTTAACTCCATACACTCCAAGCAACTATAGTCTACAATCATCAGCAGATTTCCTAGAAATAATCAAAACTACTCAGGCCGATGGAATTATTATTTCACTGGACGTCGAATCCCTATTTTCCAGCGTCCCAGTCGACACTACCATAGAAATGATACTGGACAGAGAATACGAGACGAGAGCACCCCCAAATTAGACATACCCGAGACACACTTGAAGAGCCTTCACGAGGTATGTACAATGCCCCTTTTATCAGTCCACAAGGAGACACGTATTTACAAATAGACGGAGGAGCAATGGGTTCCTACATAGGAGTGTTATTTGCAAATTTTTACATGGTAACCATCAAAGAGTGAGTCCTCAGTAGTAGGCAAAAACGAATGGTATACTGCCGTTATGTAGATGACATATTCGTCATAGTATAAGACCTAGATGTACTAATAGATCTAAAAAGATATATATATATATATATATATATATATATATATATATATATATATATATATATATATATATATATATATATATATATATATATATATATATTTATATTTATATATATATATATATATTTATATATATATTTTTATATATATAAACTCATCAACAATATTTAGAGAGAGAGAGAGAGAGAGAGAGAGAGAGAGAGAGAGAGAGAGAGAGAGAGAGAGAGAGGGAGAGAGAGAGAGGGAGAGAGAGAGAGGGAGAGAGAGGGAGAGGGAGAGAGAGGGAGAGAGAGAGAGAGAGAGAGAGGGAGAGAGAGAGAGAGAGAGAGAGGGAGAGAGAGAGGGAGAGAGAGAGGGAGAGAGAGAGAGAGAGAGAGAGAGAGAGGGAGAGAGAGGGAGAGAGAGAGAGAGAGAGAGAGAGAGAGAGAGAGAGAGAGAGAGAGAGAGAGAGAGAGAGAGAGAGAGAGGGAGAGAGAGAGAGAGAGAGAGAGAGAGAGAGAGAGGGAGAGAGAGAGGGAGAGAGAGAGAGAGAGAGAGAGAGGGAGAGAGAGAGGGAGAGAGAGAGAGAGAGAGAGAGAGAGAGAGTGAGAGAGAGAGAGAGAGAGAGAGAGAGAGAGAGAGAGAGAGAGAGAGAGAGAGAGAGAGAGAGAGAGAGAGAGAGAGAGAGAGAGAGAGAGAGAGAGAGAGGGAGAGAGAGGGAGAGAGAGAGAGAGAGAGAGAGAGAGAGAGAGAGAGAGAGAGAGAGAGAGAGAGAGAGAGAGAGAGAGAGAGAGAGGGAGAGAGAGAGAGAGAGAGAGAGAGAGAGAGAGAGAGAGAGAGAGAGAGAGAGAGAGAGAGAGAGAGAGAGAGAGAGAGAGAGAGAGAGAGAGAGAGAGAGAGAGAGAGAGAGAGAGAGAGAGAGAGAGAACTGAAAAACTGGAGCATCTGTAAGCACCAGCGTATATACCAAGCCAACCAACATAGGATTATGCCTGAACGGTAGAAGTGAGTGACCCCAAAGATACAAAGCCAGTGTTCTCAACGCTTATATTCAACGAGCGCTTTCCCACTGCTCCGAAGGGAGCAATGTAAGTAGGGAGTTTGAAAGAATAACTCAGGTGATGGTGAACAATGGATATACCAACACATAAATAAAACTACTGTAGGACGACACCTGGACCGATTGTACAATGTTGTAACTGTAAGTGGGGAGGCATCAAAGTGGCGAGATGTCACCAGCGGGGTTCCACTGGGCTCTGTACTTGGATCCATTCTGTTTCTAATATAAGTAAACGACCTTCCAGAGGGTATAGACTCCTTCATCTCAATGTTTGCTGATGATACAAAAATTACTAGTATTTAATATTTATTAAAATTAATAAAAACAGATGAAGATAGGCCGAGACTACAGGAGGACCTGGACAAACTGGTGGAATGGTCTAGAAAATGGCTACTGAAAGTAATCTTTCAGAACGCTGTATACCACATATATCAGACCAATCCTGGAGTATGCGGCTCAAGCATGGAGTCCATATCAAGTCAAGCATAAGACTAAACTGGAAAAGGTTCAAAGGTTTGCCACCAGACTAGTACCCGAGCTGAGAGGTATGAGCTACGAGGAGTGACTACGGGAATTAAACCTCACGTCACTGGGAGACAGAAGAGTTAGAGAGGACATGATCACCACATAAAAAAGCCTCAGAGGAATTAATAGGGATAGAATTGATAAAGACAGACAATTTAACACAAGGAGCCACGCACTAAAGGACAAAGGAGGACATTGAGTGCTCAAATAAGCCATAGAGACGTTAGAAAGATTTTTTTCATTGTCAGAGTAGTAGACAAATGTTATACATAAGGAAGTGATGTGGTGGAGGCTGACTCCAAACACAGTTTCAGGTGTAGATATGATAGAGCAAAGTAGGCTCAGGCACCTGTACATTAGTTGATTGGCAGTTGAGAGGTGGGACCAAAGAGCTAGAGTTTAACCACTACCAGCACAACTAGGTAAGTACAACTAGGTAAGTACAGTAGGCCAGCGAGGCAACACTCACCATCTCACCAAAAAAGTAGGCCAGAGAGGCAACACTCACCCTCTTACCAACACAGTAGGCCACAGTGGCAACACTCTCCCTCTCACCAACACAGTAGGCCACAGTGGCAACACTCTCCCTCTCACCAACACAGTAGGCCAGGGAGGCAACACTCTCCCTCTCACCAACACAGTAGGCCAGGGAGGCAACACTCACCCTCTCACCAACACAGTAGGCCACAGTGGCAACACTCTCCCTCTCACCAACACAGTAGGCCACAGTGGCAACACTCTCCCTCTCACCAACACAGTAGGCCAGGGAGGCAACACTCTCCCTCTCACCAAAATAGAAGGCCAGGGAGGCAACACTCTCCCTCTCACCAACACAGTAGGCCACAGTGGCAACACTCACCCTCTCACCAACACAGTAGGCCAGGGAGGCAACACTCTCCCTCTCACCAAAATAGAAGGCCAGGGAGGCAACACTCTCCCTCTCACCAACACAGTAGGCCACAGTGGCAACACTCTCCCTCTCACCAACACAGTAGGCCAGGGAGGCAACACTCTCCCTCTCACCAACACAGTAGGTCAGAGAGGCAACACTCACCCTCTCATCAACACAGTAGGCCAGGGAAGCAACACTCTCCCTCTCACCAACACAGTAGGCCAGGGAGGCAACACTCACCCTCTCATCAACACAGTAGGCAAGGGAGGCAACACTCACCCTCTCATCAACACAGTAGGCCAGGGAGGCAACACTCTCCCTCTCACTAACACAGTAGGCCAGAGAGGCAACACTCACCCTCTCATCAACACAGTAGGCCAGGGAGGCAACACTCACCCTCTCACCAACACAGTAGGCCAGAGAGGCAACACTCACCATCTTACCAACACAGTACTCACCATCTTACCAACACTCAGAATATCATCAGCGGCATATGCTAGACTGGCCAACATAAGAACTGCCTTCAGAAACTTGTGTAAGGAATCTTTCAGAAACCTGTATACCACTTATGTAAGACCAATCCTGGAGTGTGCAGCTCCAGCCTGGAGTCCATACCTAGTTAAACACAAGACAAAGTTAGAGAAGATTCAGCGGTATGCCACCAGGCTCGTCCCGGAACTGAGAGGTTTGAGCTACGAGGAAAGGTTAAAGGAGCTGAACCTCACATCCCTGGAAAACAGAAGAGTAAGGGGAGACATGATAACCACCTACAAAATTCTCAGGGAATTGACAGGGTGGACAAAGCCAAACTCTTCAGCAAGGGTGGGACACGAACAAGGGGACACAGGTGGAAACTTAGTACCCAGATGAGCCACAGAGGCGTTAGAAAGAATTTTTTCAGTGTCAGCGTAGTTAATAAATGGAATGCACTAGGAAGCAATGTGGTGGAGGCTGACTCCATACACAGTTTCAAATGTAGATATGATAGAGCCCAGTAGGCTCAGGAATCTGTACACCAGTTGATTGACAGTTGAGAGGCGGGACCAAAGAGCCAAAGCTCAACCCCCGCAAGCACAATTAGGTGAGTACAATTAGGTGAGTACAATAGGCCAGAGAGGCAACACTCACCCTCTCACCAACACAGTAGGCCAGAGAGGCAACACTCACCATCTTACCAACACAGTAGGCCAGAGAGGCAACACTCACTCTCTCACCAACACAGTAGGCCAGAGAGGCAACACACACCATCTTACCAACACAGTAGGCCAAAGAGGCCACACTCACCCTCTCACCAACACAGTAGGTTAAGGTGGAACACTCACCCTCTCAACAACACAGTAGGCCAGGGAGGCAACACTCTCCCTCTCACCACCACAAAGTTGGCCAGGGAGGCAACACTCACCCTCTCACCTACACAGTAGGCCAGGGTGGCAATACTCACCCTCTCCACCACAAAGTAGGCCATGATGGCAACACTCACCCTCTCACCAGCACAGTAGGATAGGGAGGCAACACTCACCCTCCCACCAACACATTAAGACAGGGAGGAAACACTCATCCACTCACAAACACAGTAGGCCAGGGAGGCAACACTCACCATCTCACCAACACAGTAGGCCAGAGAGGCAACACTCACCATCTTACCAACACAGTACTCACCATCTTACCAACACTCAGAATATCATCAGCGGCATATGCTAGACTGGCCAACATAAGAACTGCCTTCAGAAACTTGTGTAAGGAATCTTTCAGAAACCTGTATACCACTTATGTAAGACCAATCCTGGAGTATGCAGCTCCAGCCTGGAGTCCATACCTAGTTAAACACAAGACAAAGTTAGAGAAGATTCAGCGGTATGCCACCAGGCTCGTCCCGGAACTGAGAGGTTTGAGCTACGAGGAAAGGCTAAAGGAGCTGAACCTCACATCCCTGGAAAACAGAAGAGTAAGGGGAGACATGATAACCACCTACAAAATTCTCAGGGAATTGACAGGGTGGACAAAGCCAAACTCTTCAGCAAGGGTGGGACACGAACAAGGGGACACAGGTGGAAACTTAGTACCCAGATGAGCCACAGAGGCGTTAGAAAGAATTTTTTCAGTGTCAGCGTAGTTAATAAATGGAATGCACTAGGAAGCAATGTGGTGGAGGCTGACTCCATACACAGTTTCAAATGTAGATATGATAGAGCCCAGTAGGCTCAGGAATCTGTACACCAGTTGATTGACAGTTGAGAGGCGGGACCAAAGAGCCAAAGCTCAACCCCCGCAAGCACAATTAGGTGAGTACAATTAGGTGAGTACAATAGGCCAGAGAGGCAACACTCACCCTCTCACCAACACAGTAGGCCAGAGAGGCAACACTCACCATCTTACCAACACAGTAGGCCAGAGAGGCAACACTCACTCTCTCTCCAACACAGTAGGCCAGAGAGGCAACACACACCATCTTACCAACACAGTAGGCCAAAGAGGCCACACTCACCCTCTCACCAACACAGTAGGTTAAGGTGGAACACTCACCCTCTCAACAACACAGTAGGCCAGGGAGGCAACACTCTCCCTCTCACCACCACAAAGTTGGCCAGGGAGGCAACACTCACCCTCTCACCTACACAGTAGGCCAGGGTGGCAACACTCACCCTCTCCACCACAAAGTAGGCCATGATGGCAACACTCACCCTCTCACCAGCACAGTAGGATAGGGAGGCAACACTCACCCTCACCAACACATTAAGACAGGGAGGAAACACTCATCCACTCACAAACACAGTAGGCCAGAGAGGCAACACTCACCATCTTACCAACACAGTAGGCCAGAGAGGCAACACTCACCCTCTCACCAACACAGTAGGTTAAGGTGGAACACTCACCCTCTCACCAACACAGTAGGACAGGGAGGAAACACTCACCCTCTCACCAACACAGTGGTCCAGGGAGGCAACACTCACCCACTCACCATCACAGTAGGCCAGGGAGGCAACACTCACCCTTAATACAACACAGTAAGTAGGCTTGGGAGGAAACACTCACCCTCTCACCAACATAGTAGGCCAGGGTGGCAACACTCACCCTCTCACCAACACAGTAGGCCAGGGAGGCAACACTCACCCTCTCACCAACACAGTAGGCCAGGGTGACAACACTCACCCTCTCACCAACACAGTAGGCCAGGGAGGCAACACTCTCCCTCTTACCAACACAGTAGGCCAGGGAGGAAACACTCTCCCTCTCACCACCACAAAGTAGGCCAGGGAGGAAACACTCACTCTCTCATCAACACAGTAGGCCAGGGAGGCAACACTCACCCTCTCACCAACTCAGTAGGACAGGGAGGCAACACTCTCCCTCTTACCAACACAGTAGGCCAGGGAGGCAACACTCTCCCTCTCACCAACATAGTAGGCCAGGGAGGCAACACTCACCCTCTCACCAACACAGTATGCCAGGGAGGCAACACTCTCCCTCTTACCAACACAGTAGGCCAGGGAGGCAACACTCTCCCTCTCACCAACATAGTAGGCCAGGGAGGCAACACTCTCCCTCTTACCAACACAGTAGGCCAGGGAGGCAACACTCTCCCTCTCACCAACATAGTAGGCCAGGGAGGCAACACTCTCCCTCTCACCAACAGAGTAAGCCAGGGTAGTAACACTAACCCTCTCATCAACACAGTAGGCCAGGGAGGCAACACTCACCCTCTCACCAACTCAGTAGGACAGGGAGGCAACACTCACCCTCTCACTAACACAGTAGGCCAGGGAGGAAACACTCACCCTCTCACCAACACAGTATGCCAGGGAGGCAACACTCACCCTCTCACCAACACAGTAGGCCAGGGAGGCAACACTCACCCACTCACCAACACAGTAGGCCACGGAGGCAACACTCTCCCTCTCACCAACACAGTAGGCCAGGGAGGCAACACTCTCCCTCTCACCATCACAGTAGGCCAGGGAGGCAACACTCACCCTCTCACCAACACAGTAGGAGTGGGAGCAAACACTCACCTTCTCACCAACACAGTAGGCCACAGTGGCAACACTCTCCCTCTCACCAACAAAGTAGGCCAGGGAGGCAAAACTCACCCTCTCACAAACACAGTAGGCCAGGGAGGAAACACTCACCCTCTCACCACCACAGTACGCCAGGGAGGAAACACTCACCCTCTTACCAACACAGTACGCCAGGGAGGAAACACTCACCCTCTCACCAACACAGTAGGCCAGAGAGGCAACAGTCTCTCTCTCACCAACAGAGTAGGCCAGGGAGGCAAAACTCACCCTCTCACAAACACAGTAGGCCAGGGAGGAAACACTCACCCTCTCACCACGACAGTATGCCAGGGAGGAAACACTCACCCTCTCACCAAAACAGAAGGCCAGGGAGGCAACACTCACCCTCTCACAAACACAGTACGCCAGGGAGGAAACACTCACCCTCTCACCAACACAGTAGGCAAGAGAGGCAACAGTCTCTCTTTCACCAACACAGTAGGCCAGAGAGGCAACAGTCTCTCTCTCACCAACAGAGTAGGCCAGGGAGGCAAAACTCACCCTCTCACAAACACAGTAGGCCAGGGAGGAAACACTCACCCTCTCACCACGACAGTATGCCAGGGAGGAAACACTCACCCTCTCACCAAAACAGAAGGCCAGGGAGGCAACACTCACCCTCTCACAAACACAGTACGCCAGGGAGGAAACACTCACCCTCTCACCAACACAGTAGGCCAGAGAGGCAAAACTCACCCTCTCACCAACACAGTAGGCCACGGAGGCAATACTCACCCTCTCACCAACACAGTAGGCCACGGAGGCAATACTCACCCTCTCACCAACACAGTAGACCAGGGAGGCAACACTTACCATCTCACCAACACAGTAGGCCATGGAGGCAACACTCTCCCTCCCACCAACACAGTAGGCCAGAGAGGCAACACTCACCCTCTCACCAACACAGTAGGCCAGGGAGGCAACACTCACTCTCTCACCAACACAGTTGGCAAGAGAGGCAACACTCACCCTCTCACCAACACAGTAGGCCAGAGAGGCAACATTCACCATCTTACCAACACAGTAGGCCAGAGAGGCAACACTCACCCTCTCACCAACACAGTAGGTTAAGGTGGAACACTCACCTTTTCACCAACACAGTAGACCAGAGAGGCAACACTCACCCACTCACCAAACACAGTAGAACAGGGAGGCAACACTCTCCCTCTCACCAACGCAGTAGGCCAGGGGAGGAAACACTCACCCTCTCACCAACTCAGTAGACCAGGGAGGGAACACTCACCCTCTTACAAACAAAGTAGGCCAGGGAGGCAACACTCTCCCTCTCACCACCACAAAGTTGGCCAGGGAGGCAACACTCACCCTCTCACCAGCACAGTAGGCCAGGGTGGCAACACTCTCCCTCTCACCACCACAAAGTTGGCCAGGGAGGCAACACTCACCCTCTCACCAACACAGTAGGCCAGGGAGGCAACACTCTCCCTCTCACCACCACAAAGTTGGCCAGGGAGGCAACACTCACCCTCTCACCAGCACAGTAGGCCAGGGTGGCAACACTCACCCTCTCCACCACAAAGTAGGCCAGGATGGTAACACTCACCCTCTCACCAACACAGTAGGACAGGGAGGCAACACTCACCCTCTCACCAACACATTAAGACAGGGAGGCAACACACACTCTCTCTCACAAACACAGAAGGCCAGGGAGGCAACACTCACCCCTCACCAACACAGTAGGCCAGGGAGGAAACACTCACCTTCTCACCAACACTGTGGTCCAGGGAGGCAACACTCACCCCCTCACCATCACAGTAGGCCAGGGAGGGAACACTCACCAACTCACCAACAAAGTAGGCCAGAGAGGCAACACTCGCCCACTCACCAACACAGAAGGCCAGGGTGGCAACATTCACCCACTCACCAATACAGTAGGCCAGGGTGGCAACACTCACCCTCTCACTAATACAGTAGGCCAGGGTGGCAACACTCACCCTCTCAACTACAAATTAGGCCAGGGAGGAAACACTCACCCACTAACCAACACAGTAGGTCAGGGTGGCAACACTTACACTCTCACCAACACAGTAGGCCAGGGAGGCAACACGTACCCTCTCACCAACACAGTAGGCCTGGGAGACAATACTCACCCTCTAACCGTCACAGTAGTCCAGTGAGGAAACACTCACCCTCTCACTTACACAGTAGTCCAGGGAGGAACCACTCACCCTCCCACCAATAAAGTAGGCCAGGGAGGAAGCACTCACCCTCTCACAAACACAGTAGTCCAGGGAGGCAACACTCTCCCTCTCACCAACAGAGTAGGCCACGGAGGCAACACTCTCCCTCTCACCAACAAAGTAGGCCAGAGAGGCAACACTCTCCCTCTCACCAACACAGTAGGCCAGGGAGGCAACACTCACCCTCTCACCAACACAGTTGGCCAGGGAGGCAACAGTCACCCTCTCACCAACACAGTAGGCCAAAGAGGTAACAATGACCCTCTCACCATCACAGTAGGCCAGGGAGGCAACACTCTCCCTCTCACGATCACAGTAGGCCAGGGAGGCAACACTCACCCTCTCACCAACACTGTAGGCCAGGGAGGCAACACTCTCCCTCTCACCATCACAGTTGGCCAGGGAGGCAACACTCACCCTCTCACCAACACAGTAGGCCAGGGAGGAAACACTCAACCTCTAACAAACACAGTAGGCCAAAGAGGTAACATTGACCCTCTCACCATCACAGTAGGCCAGGGAGGCAACACTCACCCTCTTACCAACACTGTAGGCTAGGGAGGCAACACTCACCCTCTCACCAACACAGGAATGCCAGGAAGGATACACTCACCCTCCCACCAACACAGTAGGACAGGGAGGAAACACTCTCCCTCTCACCAACACAGTAGGCCAGCGAGGCAACACTCACCCTCTCACCAACACAGTAGGCCAGGGAGGAAACACTCACCCTCTCACCAACACAGTAGGCCAGGGTGGCAACATTCACCCTCTCACCAACACAATAGACCAGCGAGGCCACACACACCCTCTCACCAACACAGTAGGCCAGAAAGGCAACACTCACTCTCCCACCAACACAGTAGGACAGGGAGGCAACACTCTCCCTCTCACAAACACAGTAGGCCAGGGAAGCAACACTCACCCTCACACAACCATAGTAGGACAGGGAGGCAACACACACCATCTCACAAACAGAGTAGGCCAGAAAGGCAACACTCACTCTTACACCAACACAGTAGGCCAGGGAGGCAACACTCACCCTCTCACCAACACACTAGGCCAGAGAGGCAACACTCACCATCTCACCAACACAGTAGGCCAGGGATGCAACACTCACCCTCTCACCAACACAGTAGGCCAGGGAGGCAACACTCACCCTCTCACCAACACAGTAGGCCAGGGTGGCAACACTCACCCTCTCACCAACACAATAAGCCAGGGAGGCAACACTCACTCTTTCACCAACACAATAAGCCAGAGAGGCAACACTCACCCCCTCACCAACACAGTAGGCCAGGGTGGCAACACTCACCCCCTCACCAACACAGTAGGCCAGGGAGGCAACACTCATCCTCTCATTAATACAGTAGGCCAGGGAGGCAACACTCACCCCCTCACCAACACAGTAGGCCAGGGTGGCAACACTCACCCCCTCACCAACACAGTAGGCCAGGGAGGCAACACTCATCCTCTCACCAATACAGTAGGCCAGGGAGGAAACACGCACCCTCTCACCAACACAATAGTCCCTGGAGGTAACACAGACCCTCTCACCAACACACTAGGCCAGGGAGGAAATACTCACCCTCTCACCAACACAGTAGGTTAGGGACGCAACACTTACACTCTCACCAACACAGTATGCCAGGGAGGAATCAATCACTCTCTCGATAACACAGTTGGAAAGGGGAGCAACACTTACTCTCTCACCAACACAGTAGGCCAGGGAGGCAACACTCAACCTCTCACCAACACAGTAGGCCAGGGAAGCAACACTCACCCTCTCACCTAGACAGTAGGCCAGAAAGGCAATACTCACCCTCCCACCAATACAGTAGGCCAGGGAGGCAACACTCACCCTCTAACCAACACAGTAGGCCAGGGTGGCAACACTCACCCTCTCACCAACACAGTTGGCCAGGGAGGAAATACTCACTCTCTCATCAACACAGTAGGCCATTGAGGCAACACTCACCTTCTCAGTAGGACATGAAGGCAACACTCTCCCTCTCACCAACAAAGTGGGCAAGAGAGGTAACACTCTCCCTCTCACCAACACAGTAGGCCAGGGAGGCAACACTCTCCCTCCCACCAACACAGTAGGCCAGAGAGGCAACACTCACCCTCTCACCAACACAGTAGGCCAGGGAGGCAACACTCACTCTCTCACCAACACAGTTGGCAAGAGAGGCAACACTCACCCTCTCACCAACACAGTAGGCCAGAGAGGCAACATTCACCATCTTACCAACACAGTAGGCCAGAGAGGCAACACTCACCCTCTCACCAACACAGTAGGTTAAGGTGGAACACTCACCTTTTCACCAACACAGTAGACCAGAGAGGCAACACTCACCCACTCACCAAACACAGTAGAACAGGGAGGCAACACTCTCCCTCTCACCAACGCAGTAGGCCAGGGGAGGAAACACTCACCCTCTCACCAACTCAGTAGACCAGGGAGGGAACACTCACCCTCTTACAAACAAAGTAGGCCAGGGAGGCAACACTCTCCCTCTCACCACCACAAAGTTGGCCAGGGAGGCAACACTCACCCTCTCACCAGCACAGTAGGCCAGGGTGGCAACACTCTCCCTCTCACCACCACAAAGTTGGCCAGGGAGGCAACACTCACCCTCTCACCAACACAGTAGGCCAGGGAGGCAACACTCTCCCTCTCACCACCACAAAGTTGGCCAGGGAGGCAACACTCACCCTCTCACCAGCACAGTAGGCCAGGGTGGCAACACTCACCCTCTCCACCACAAAGTAGGCCAGGATGGTAACACTCACCCTCTCACCAACACAGTAGGACAGGGAGGCAACACTCACCCTCTCACCAACACATTAAGACAGGGAGGCAACACACACTCTCTCTCACAAACACAGAAGGCCAGGGAGGCAACACTCACCCCTCACCAACACAGTAGGCCAGGGAGGAAACACTCACCTTCTCACCAACACTGTGGTCCAGGGAGGCAACACTCACCCCCTCACCATCACAGTAGGCCAGGGAGGGAACACTCACCAACTCACCAACAAAGTAGGCCAGAGAGGCAACACTCGCCCACTCACCAACACAGAAGGCCAGGGTGGCAACATTCACCCACTCACCAATACAGTAGGCCAGGGTGGCAACACTCACCCTCTCACTAATACAGTAGGCCAGGGTGGCAACACTCACCCTCTCAACTACAAATTAGGCCAGGGAGGAAACACTCACCCACTAACCAACACAGTAGGTCAGGGAGGCAACACTTACACTCTCACCAACACAGTAGGCCAGGGAGGCAACACGTACCCTCTCACCAACACAGTAGGCCTGGGAGACAATACTCACCCTCTAACCGTCACAGTAGTCCAGTGAGGAAACACTCACCCTCTCACTTACACAGTAGTCCAGGGAGGAACCACTCACCCTCCCACCAATAAAGTAGGCCAGGGAGGAAGCACTCACCCTCTCACAAACACAGTAGTCCAGGGAGGCAACACTCTCCCTCTCACCAACAGAGTAGGCCACGGAGGCAACACTCTCCCTCTCACCAACAAAGTAGGCCAGAGAGGCAACACTCTCCCTCTCACCAACACAGTAGGCCAGGGAGGCAACACTCACCCTCTCACCAACACAGTTGGCCAGGGAGGCAACAGTCACCCTCTCACCAACACAGTAGGCCAAAGAGGTAACAATGACCCTCTCACCATCACAGTAGGCCAGGGAGGCAACACTCTCCCTCTCACCATCACAGTAGGCCAGGGAGGCAACACTCACCCTCTCACCAACACTGTAGGCCAGGGAGGCAACACTCCCTCTCACCATCACAGTTGGCCAGGGAGGCAACACTCACCCTCTCACCAACACAGTAGGCCAGGGAGGAAACACTCAACCTCTAACAAACACAGTAGGCCAAAGAGGTAACATTGACCCTCTCACCATCACAGTAGGCCAGGGAGGCAACACTCACCCTCTTACCAACACTGTAGGCTAGGGAGGCAACACTCACCCTCTCACCAACACAGGAATGCCAGGAAGGATACACTCACCCTCCCACCAACACAGTAGGACAGGGAGGAAACACTCTCCCTCTCACCAACACAGTAGGCCAGCGAGGCAACACTCACCCTCTCACTAACACAGTAGGCCAGGGAGGAAACACTCACCCTCTCACCAACACAGTAGGCCAGGGTGGCAACATTCACCCTCTCACCAACACAATAGACCAGCGAGGCAACACACACCCTCTCACCAACACAGTAGGCCAGAAAGGCAACACTCACTCTCCCACCAACACAGTAGGACAGGGAGGCAACACTCTCCCTCTCACAAACACAGTAGGCCAGGGAAGCAACACTCACCCTCACACAACCATAGTAGGACAGGGAGGCAACACACACCATCTCACAAACAGAGTAGGCCAGAAAGGCAACACTCACTCTTACACCAACACAGTAGGCCAGGGAGGCAACACTCACCCTCTCACCAACACACTAGGCCAGAGAGGCAACACTCACCATCTCACCAACACAGTAGGCCAGGGATGCAACACTCACCCTCTCACCAACACAGTAGGCCAGGGAGGCAACACTCACCCTCTCACCAACACAGTAGGCCAGGGTGGCAACACTCACCCTCTCACCAACACAATAAGCCAGGGAGGCAACACTCACTCTTTCACCAACACAATAAGCCAGAGAGGCAACACTCACCCCCTCACCAACACAGTAGGCCAGGGTGGCAACACTCACCCCCTCACCAACACAGTAGGCCAGGGAGGCAACACTCATCCTCTCATTAATACAGTAGGCCAGGGAGGCAACACTCACCCCCTCACCAACACAGTAGGCCAGGGTGGCAACACTCACCCCCTCACCAACACAGTAGGCCAGGGAGGCAACACTCATCCTCTCACCAATACAGTAGGCCAGGGAGGAAACACGCACCCTCTCACCAACACAATAGTTCCTGGAGGTAACACAGACCCTCTCACCAACACACTAGGCCAGGGAGGAAATACTCACCCTTTCACCAACACAGTAGGTTAGGGACGCAACACTTACACTCTCACCAACACAGTATGCCAGGGAGGAATCAATCACTCTCTCGATAACACAGTTGGAAAGGGGAGCAACACTTACTCTCTCACCAACACAGTAGGCCAGGGAGGCAACACTCAACCTCTCACCAACACAGTAGGCCAGGGAAGCAACACTCACCCTCTCACCTAGACAGTAGGCCAGAAAGGCAATACTCACCCTCCCACCAATACAGTAGGCCAGGGAGGCAACACTCACCCTCTAACCAACACAGTAGGCCAGGGTGGCAACACTCACCCTCTCACCAACACAGTTGGCCAGGGAGGAAATACTCACTCTCTCATCAACACAGTAGGCCATTGAGGCAACACTCACCTTCTCAGTAGGACATGAAGGCAACACTCTCCCTCTCACCAACAAAGTGGGCAAGAGAGGTAACACTCTCCCTCTCACCAACAAAGTAGGCAAGAGAGGCAACACTCTCCCTCTCACCAACACAGTACGCCAGGGAGGCAACACTCTCCCTCTCACCAACAAAGTAGGCCAGGGAGGCCACACTCACCCTCTCACGAACACATTAGGCCAGGGAGGCAACACTCACCCCTCTCACCAACACAGTAGGTTAAGGTGGAACACTCACCCTCTCCCTATACACAATAGGCCAGGAAGGCAACACTCACTCTCTCACCAACACAGTAGGCCAGGGAGGCAACACTCTCCCTCTCACTAACACAGTAAGCCATGGTAGCAACACTCACCCTCTCACCAACACAGTAGGCCAGGGAGGCAACACTCTCCCTCTTACCAACAGAGTAGGCCAGAGAGGCAACACTCACCCCCTCACCAACACAGTAGGCCAGGGTGGCAACACTCACCCCCTCACCAACACAGTAGGCCAGGGAGGCAACACTCACACTTTCAACAACACAGTAGGCCAGTGAGGCAACACTCACCCCTCTCACCAACACAGTAGGTTAAGGTGGAACACTCACCCTCTCCCTATACACAGTAGGCCATGGAGGTAACACTCACCCTCTCACCAACACAGTAGGCCAGGGACGCAACATTCACCCTCTCACCAACACATTAGGCCAGGGAGGTAAATTTCACCCTCTCACCAACACAGTAGGCCAGTGAGGCAACACTCACCCTCTCACCAACACAGTAGGTTAAGGTGGAACACTCACCCTCTCCCTATACACAGTAGGCCAGGGAGGCAACACTCACTCTCTCACCAACACAGTTGGCAAGGGAGGCAACACTCACCCTCTCACCAACACGGTAGGCCTGGGAGGCAACACTCACCCTCTCACCAACACGGTAGTCCAGTGAGGCAACACTCACCCTCTCACCAACACAGTAGGTTAAGGTGGAACACTCACCCTCTCCCTATACACAGTAGGCCAGGGAGGCAACACTCACTCTCTCACCAACACAGTTGGCAAGGGAGGCAACACTCACCTTCTCACCAACACATTAGGCCAGGGTGGCAACACTCACCCTCTCACCAACACAGTAGGACAGGGAGTCAACACTCACCTTCTCACCAACACATTAGGCCAGGGAGGCAACTTTCACCCTCTCACCAACACAGTAGGACAAAGAGGCAACACTCACCGTCTCACCAACACATTAGGCCTGGGAGGAAACACACACTCTCTCACCAACACAGTTGGCCAGGGAGGAAACACTCACCCTCTCTCCAACACAGTGACAGCCTTAGAAGAAGAACGGCCTTTAGAAACTTGTGTAAGGAATCTTTCAGAACATTATATACCACATATGTCAGACCAATCCCGGAGTATGCGGCTCCAGCATGGAGTCCATATCCTAGTCAAGCATAAGACTAAACTGGAAAAGGTTTAAAGGTTTGCCACCAGACTAGTACCCGAGCTGAGAGGCATGGGCTACGAGGAGAGACTACGGGAATTGAACCTCACCTCGTTGGAAGACAGAAGTGTTAGGGGGGACATGATCACCACATTCAAGATTCTCAAGGGAATCGACAGGGTTGATAAAGACAGGCTATTTAACACACGGGGAACACGCACTAGGGGACACAGGTGAAAACTGAGTGCCCAAATGAGCCACAGAGATATTAGAAAGAACTTTTTTAGTGTCAGAGTGGTTGACAAATGGAATGTATTAGGAAGCAATGTGGTGAAGGCTGACTCCATACACAGTTTCAAGTGTAGATATGATAGAGCCCAGTAGGCTCAGGAACCTGTACACTTTTTGATTGACGGTTGAGAGGCGGGACCAAAGAGCCAGAACTCAACCCCCACAAACACAACTAGGTGAGTACAACTAGGTGAGTACAGTAGGCCAGGGAGGAAACACTCACTCTCTCATCAACACTGAAGGCCAGAGAGACAACACTCGCCCTCTCACCAACATCTTTGTTTTCTCTACTGAGATGACTAAGCATATTTCCTGACATGTGTACAATACAGAGTTCAGAACATTTTGGGTGTTGGTATACCCATTGGTGTGCATCAGTTTATCATCCACATAGCTAATTATGTGTTCGCTGGACCTTCTAGTTACTAAGTTTAAAAGTGCATTGATTAACACATTGAACAGAGTACGACTGAGGACACCTCCCTGTGGAGTGCCAAGTTCAAAATCTCTCGTTACACGCCTATGCCCTTGGAACAGTACAGATGACTTCCTGTTGGATAGATAGCCTCTTATCCACCGTAGAAGCCATCCTCCAACATTCATTTTTAGCATTCGCTCAGAATGACGTGTGGGTTAGCAATGTCAAAGGCTGACTTAAGATCTAGGAAAGTAGTATATGACCTATCAGTATGCAGGGTGAGGAATGTGGTAATACAGTGATATACACTCTTTTCATGCGTAAAGCCATATATCTGGGGAGACAACATATTACTAATTTTGTAAAGGAAACGGTTGAGAACCATCCTCTCAAGACACTTATAGAGACAACTAGTGAGGGAGATTGGGCGAAAAGCACTCGGCTGGTGAGGTTTAGGAAAGGGAATAATAACACTGTTGGTCCATGACTTAGGAAGCTCCCCAGTTACATTGCTCATATTATACAATTCAAGTAAGGGATTCCCTGGAACTAGCAGAAGTATACGCAGTATGCCGTAAGTAACTCCATCCTCCCCGGGTGATGTAGCTTTGCCTTTATGTAGAGCAGAATCTAGTTCGTATTTAGAAAAATCATGTCACAGTCATCCTCTTGCTGAAGCATGAAGTCAAGGATCCTTGCTCTGTCAACATATCTATTATATAATTCAATCTGTGTGGGTAGAGGAAGACTGTCAAAGCTGGAAGTCGTGGCCCAAGCATCAACAAGCTCATTTGCTCTGTGCAGAGGAGTAAGGTGTAAAATCTCTGCAGCATTTTTTACTTTGATCTTCTTGATATCCTTCCATGCCCCACTTAGTGGTGTGTGAGAATTGAGACTACGGACAAAAGTTTCCCAATCTGTCTGCTTCAGCTCTACGATACTGTTACGGACCCGAGCCCAGCGTCCGAGCACGGAGCAGTGACTGACTGCCATCTGTGGGTCAGCTCCCGAAACCCCCTCCAAATGGAGGACGCCACCTAGTGAGGACAAGGTATACTGGCCACAAGGGCTAGTTTCCCGTCTTGATCAGCTCATAACACAGCCGCTGCTGACCTCTGGTGAGGTGGAGCTTAGACAGCAACGCCATCTATGGAGTGGATACGTTGGGCGTTTGTGTCTAAGCCTGTAAGTGAGGTGCCCTAGAGTGTCCCTATTACTGATGACATGTCTGATTACAGAGTCGACCTGGGACTGCTGTAATGGAAGTTGGATCAGTCTACCCAAGGCAGCCGTCTTGTCTCCAAGTATTTGCTGCAGCAGCTGTGAGTCACCCCCCAGATGAACACTGAGGTGTTAGCCTGCCTGTGACGTGGCAGCTGAGGGATTGTCGTACCCGGGACTGACTGGTGGAGACGCTTAACCACTGGGGTGTTGTGGTGAGGAGAGTGACCTGTGGGATCACACGAGGCTCCTGACTAGGGCTCGCTACCCTAGTATCGGTCGTGGAGTGGCCTAACCAGCGTTGCTGATTGGAACCTGCTAACTACAGGCTGGATTTGTGGCTGAAGGCCTCCACGACGGTGCCCCCTGTGGAACTGTGATTTGGCTGGCCTGTGGCCAGGGTAGACTCAAGAGAATCGAAGGATTCGTCCTGAGGCCACAAGAGGACCAAGAGTTTAGCATCGTCGAGCACCGTGGAACACTCCGCGTCTTCAGAGAAAGACCACATTGTATATAATAGTGTTAATACCTCCCCCGTGCAATAAGATATATATTATTTATGGTGATGGTGACAATTATATTAAGTTTTTGCCTTTGTCTCCCTTCCCCTTTTATTTTCTTGCATTACGGATCACATCCCTTGAAAGCTACTACTAGCTTGGGGCCGGATACCCTACCTCTAACGACATCAGAGAAAGAACCCGGTTGCGACCCGAGAGGGCCGTAACATAATTGGCATCCCCAGCGGGATCCAACCCCTTGTCAAGTATGTTTGACAGGGGTGGTGAAGTGGCGTAATCCCTGTAAATAATTCCCCCTGTGTGTGACTATTAGGACGTTATACGTCCGGTGCGGTGCTCTGAGTGACTAAGTGCAATATTGTGCAGTGCGGTGCTCGCTGTGATTAAGTGCAATATTGTGTAGTGCGGTGCTCGCTGTGATTCAGTGCAATATTGTAGAGCGATGTGCTTGCTGTGATTAAGTGCAATATTGTGTAGCGCGGTGCCCGGTGTAATTACGTGCAATATTGGCAAGTGCAGTGTTTGGCGTGATAAAGTGCAATATTGACGTAGAACAGTGCTCGGTGCGTTAAGTGCTAAAGTGAAAGCGGTGTGTTAAGTGCTAGTGTTCCATCTCGGTGACAATGGCAGAAAAATCGACCATCGACGATCTGGACGATGTTCAGGCTTTTCTGAACAGGGAGGACTGTCTTGCCAGATTGAAATATCTGGGCAAACAGGAACTCGTACTGGTGAGTGCCTACCTGGAGATCAAGATACGTGCCAGTGATTCCCGTGTGGAGATCTTGTCCAAGGTTCACCGGCATTTGAAGGCCGAGGAGAAACAAGAAAGTGAGGCACTAGGTACAAAAGAAAGTGAAGAAGTAGCTTCCACTGAAAAGGAAGATAAAGGCAGTGACATGACAGCGATGCAGGTGAGCTGAATATAAGTTTACTTACAGTAAAAATGCGTGCCTTGGAAATTAATCGTGAGATAGAATGGAAGAAATTAGAAATAGAAAGAGAGAGACAAGATAAAGAATTAGAGATGAGGCGTTTAGAATTAGAAGAAAGGAAAGCAGAAAGAGAAAGAGAAGAGAAACGAGAAAGAGAAAGAGAAGAACGAGAAAGAGAAAGAGAAGAACGAGAAAAGGAACGAGAAAGAGAAGAGAAACGAGAGCGAGAAGAACGCGAAAGAGAAGAACGAGAAAAGGAACGAGAAAGAGAAGAGAAACGAGAGAGAGAAGAACGAGAAAGAGAAAGAGAAGAGCGAGAAAGGGAAGAGAAACAGCGAGAGAGAGAAGAAAAAGAAAGACAGAGACAACATGAGCTAGAAGTATTGAGGTTAGGTGGTGGGAGGCAAAGAATGGAAACAAGATGGTGACAATTATATTATTAAGTTTTTTGCCTTTGTCTCCCTTCCCCTTTTATTTACTTGCGTTACGGATCACATCCCTTGAAAGCCACTACTAGCTTGGGGCCGGATACCCTACCTCTAACGACATCAGAGAAAGAACCCGGTTGCGACCCGAGAGGGCCGTAACAGATACGGTCCCTGGCCTCAGCCAGAGCCGCTTGATAGAGCTTAAGCATTTCAGCAGTGCAGGTCCTTCTATAAACAAGTCCAATTATTCTGGCGGTGCGATTTAGTGCATGTAATTTGGAATCATTATAATAGGCATAATTGCTATGACCAATGTAATTTGAGATACGTGTCCTGGTCGATGGATCAAGTGATTCTATAAACTGTTCGACAGTACCTGTGAGTTCATTGTTACAATCTTCAACAGATGAAGGCTCAGCTGAACTGTATCATTCTGGCACATGAGCAACAAAATTGTCTCTTTGGTCGATGGACACAGCCAGCCTCTTCCGCTTGAACACTCCACCAGGGAGGATAGAGCTGCCAATGCTGACAGTGGCTAATATGGCCAGATGATCAGACGCCATATCTGGCACTATTGACGAGGCACACACGGTGTGGGAGACGTTGACACCGAGACATAGATCAAGAATACCTCCATTGACATGTGCCGGTTCAAGGTCCCCCACAATCTGTGCATCATCGTTACTACCTAATAGTGACACCAGTTGGTTGCCGTTACGATTACTGAACTGTGAATTACCAATATTTCTATGCCTAGCGTTATAATCACCTATAATGATGGTAGGCTCAGTCTGATTACAGATAGGAAGGTCAGCATAATTAAAGTTACAAGGAGTAAGTTACAAGGAGAAAGTACGAGGTTACTTTCAGAGGAGTAACTGCAGAAGGCCAATAGGCCCTCTGCAGTTACTTCCATTCTTACCTTCAATACCCATTGTTTTGTGTTCTATCCTGTGTTTAAAGTTTTATTCACCTCATCCAAAACTGTTGTAACATATCACCTCACCAAAAAAACGCGGGTATAAAATGAAAAAATGAAAGCTGTTTAAATCATTGCACAGTAAGAACTCTGTTTAGTGTTTGCAGGTTATATATGTGTGTGTGTAAACTAAAAGTCTTTGAAAATGTAATAAGTTATTAAGAAACACGTTCAAGTGTCGTGTCAGACTAGAAATAAAAATAAATTTTGGAGAACTGATTTTTCAATTACCATCAACAGTGAAAAGAAACATAAGAAATATCGAGAAAATTCGTGTTGGAATTATTAATCTTACTTTTTCTGTCATATTTAAAAATATATGTCTACAGGAAAGACTGCTACCAATATATATTGTGACGGTAAAGCGTTGGTGTTCGGCTGTTTCAAAAGCTAGGGGCAGGGCCTCGTCACATAATCAAAAAAAAAGAGAAAAGTTGGTCCTTCCGTCTGTGGTAAGGTGATGGGAAGACACACAAAACACAAGTATATACACAATGAAATTTTAATTACTCTAGAAAAACAAGACATGAATAAAGTTAATCACATAAAAATATGCAAAATAAGGCAATAAACAAAATAACATGAATAATCACTGGCAAATGAAAAGTTACGGTAAGACAAGTAAGTTACAGTGATAGCAAAATAAAATATTAGTGGTGCTGGAATACTGGCTTCGAGCTGACACCTCCCTTAGTACACGAAAGCCAAGGCTTAGTCTACCAGCGAGAGATGTCAACTGCTTGGAGCACTGAGATATTCTAACGAGACTGCCGCACTGCAGCCCAGACGTCGACTTGTGGTGGCGGCGGAGGGCAGGTGCGACAGGACACCAGCCAATCAGCGACAGGCAGGCAGAGGATTAGCAGTTAGCTGGTTACGGCGGTGGTAGCAGGTGTCACGGTGTGCTGGGTACGATTTGCTCTCTGGGCAAAACGTTTGGTGATATTTGGTGGACGTATCTTCTATATTATCTTGTATATTGACGTATTTATGTAGGGAAGAGCAGGCTCAATCTCTCTTGAAAGAGATTATCGTCACAACTCTCCCCCGAAGCCTGCGGTTCTGGAAGAAGTTACGTCTTCATGTGGTGGAGTTGCTTCTACTTCATAAACTCTGGAGAGGGCGTCGGCTATGATGTTGTCAGAACCCTTGATATAGCAGATCTCCAGGTTGAAATCTTGTAGATATAAAGCCCATCGTAGAAGACGCTGGTTAGTGAATTGGGCTTGATGTAAGAAGCGGAGAGGATTGTGGTCTGAGAAGATGGTGGTAGACCTGGCACCTTGTAGGTATGGAGCAAAGTGCTGGAGATTCAGGACGATGGATAGTAGCTCCTTTTCAATAGTGCTGTAGTTCCTCTGGTAGGGTTTCAACTTGTAGCTGTAGTAGCTGACAGGTAGAACCTCCTCGCCTCGTTGCTGCATCAGGACACCACCAATGCCGGTACCACTGGCGTCGACATGAAGGACGAAAGGCTTGGTGATATCTGGCGAGGCGAGAATGGGATTAGAACAGAGGAGGAATTTGAGTTGTTCGAAAGCAACGGTTTGCTGCATGGCCCAATTATACCGTTGCTTAGGACTGGTTAAAATGATTAATGGCGTGGCTACTGTACTAAAATTTCTCACAAACCTACGGTAGTAGGAGGCAAGACCAAGGAAGCGCATGAGCTGCTTCCTGGTGGTAGGCTGTGGATAATGCTGGATGGCTTGAGTGTGTGTGTCTAACGGAGCTAGGCTGCCACTCCCAATTACATGACCCAGATAACGCACTTTACCTTTGGCGAAGGTGGACTTGCCCAGGTTGATGGTGAGGCCGGCTGTCAGGAGCTTGGCAAACAGTCGTTGCAGCTGGAGCAGATGTTCGCTCCAGGTGTTGGATGCTACGACGATATCATCCAAATAGGCGTACGTGTTATCCAAGCCCTGGATAACGCGGTTGACAGCTCTCTGAAAGGTGGCCGGGGCATTACATAGTCTGAAAGGAAGGCGTTCATATCTGAAAAGTCCAAAGGGAGTGATAAAGGAAGATATTTCTTTGGCTCGCTCTGTTAGACACACTTGGTAATACCCCTTAAGCAAGTCCACTTGGGACAAGTACTGGGCATTACCAATGGCGTCAAGAATGTCATCTATCCTTGGCAAGGGGTATGCATCCTTGACAGTCACATTATTTAACTAACGGTAGTCAGTGCAAAGTCTCACCTTACCTTGGGGTTTTGGCACCAAGATACAGGGTGAGGCCCAGGGGAACTCACAAGGTGTAGCCAGTCCATGATCCAAGAGGTACTGCACCTCAGCACGCATGACTTCCTTCTTGCTAGGGCTGATTCGGTAGAAGGGTTGACGAATCGGCCGGGTGTCAGGGAGCAGTTGGATGTCATGCTGGGTAGCATTACACTCTTGGGGGTCATCTCGGAACAACTCCTGATGTTCTTTGAAGATCTTGACGAGAGGTGCACTATGATTGTCCTGAAAATAGTTGGGAAGATCAGTAAGGATTTCCGAATTAGAAAGCGCTGACTCCTTGTCAGTGCTTTCGGGAGGAGAAGCAGGGAAGGTCTCACTATGGATGTATGGCTCTTTAAATGAAGAGTAATTAGTCATGACAGTGGGAGGAGTACCGTTATATAGCTTCAGGAGGTTGACGTGGCACAGCTGGGTCTTCCGCCGCCTATCTGGAGTCTCTAGAACGTAGTTATGGTTGTTTCTGCACTTTTTGATGCGGTAGGGTCCTGAAAACCTGTTTTGTAAAGGAGAACCTGGGATAGGGAAATAAGCAAGTACGAAGTCTCATGGCTTAAATTTCCTTACTTTGCTGGTCTGGTCGTAATGAGTCTTCATCCTCTCCTGTGCTTTCAATAGATTATCTTGGGCAAAACTGTGGACTCTCTCTAGAATGGGTTGTAGGTTTTGAAGAAACTGGGGCACATTCTGATGCTCACTGAAGGTGGCATCACGTAGAGAGTCTTTGAAAGCCTTGAGGGGAGTACGGCACTTACGTCCGTAGAGCATCTCATAAGGAGATACTCTTAGGGACTCATTGGGAAGACTTCTATATATACACATTATAAGGTCGATTTGCTTATCCCAATCCTTAGAGGTTTCATTACAAAACTTCTTCAGGAGTGCTTTAATAGTCTGATGACTACGCTCAAGAGAACCCTGTGAAGCAGGATGATAGAGGCTGGACAATACCTGTTTGATGTTGAACTCCTCCAGTGTCCTCTTGAAGAAATCACTGGTGAAGTTGGTGCCACAGTCGCTCTGAACCTCCCTTGGAAATCCATACTGGGTGAAGATCTTCGATAAGTGTTTCACAACCATAGCAGCCGTAATGTTCATTACTGGAACTGCTATGGGGAATCTGGTGGTAGGACACAGGATGGTTAAGATAAAGGCGTTACCTGAACTGGTCCGAGGTAAAGGACCAACACAGTCTATAATAAGTGTGTGGAAAGGTTCCGCAGGCACCTGTATGGGAATCAGTGGCGCTCTGGGAATAGAGATGTTCGGTTTACCTGCCATCTGACATGTATGACACTGTTTGACGTACTGTTTGACGCTATTTACCATACCTGGCCAGTAGTAGTCTTGACGGATTCCATGGTAAGTCTTGTTAAATCCGTAGTGTGAGAGTGCTCCGTGGGCCAGGTGTCGAATAGTGGGCCGCAGGCTGGCAGGAATCACTAGTTGTTCGACGTTGGCCCAATCGTCCTCCTCCTTCAGTTTACTGGGTCTATATCTGCGGTAGAGCAACTCGTTCTCTAGGAAGAACCCAGGAATACTGTCGGGTTGAGTCTCAGCCTGGATAAATAATGGTGTCAAGGTAAGATCTTCCCTCTGTAACTTACGGAACTCCAACTTGGTCAGATTCGGGGGTAGTTTCTGAGGGTCTTGAGGGACAGCGGTAACAGTAGTCAGCTGGCTGTGGTCGTGCGGCTTGTGCACGGGTGGTCACTAAAACCGGAGGAGAAACTTCATCACTCTCTTGATCCTTTGCTGGAACATACTCAAAAATGGGATTATCCATCACAGAGGTACACACCTGGGGTTTGTCCATGACGATCAGGTTGGTCGGTTGCAGGTCTTCTGCCAAGTCGTTGCCCAGGAGAAGATGCACTCCAGGCATGGGAAAAGGCTTTTCCCTGATGGCGACTTGGACTTCTCCGCTCACGAAGGGACAATCCAGGTGGACTCTGGCGAGAGGATAAGGAGTGGTAGCAGTGAGGTCAGTGATGAAGACAGTTTCTCCGGTGTAGGCGATGTTGGGCACAGCCGACTTCAAAATAATCGATTGAAGAGCCGGTGTGTCCCTCAAGATCTTCAGTTTGAAACGTCCCTCCGGATTTGAACCGTTGGCAGAGACAGTTCCAGTATACAGGTGTTTACTGAAAAGAGAAAGATTATTAACATGAACACCAACATTCATCACAGGCTTACCGGACTTAGGAGGAGTCTGTTTGGGTTTTGGCGTTTCGGTGGTTCCTTTGTATTGAGACTTACCACATTTATCTATGGTATGTCCATAGAGTCTACAATACTTACAGTACAATTGCGAGCCAGCTTGATCGGTACTCACTTTCTCGTAACTGAACCACGACTTCTTACTGGAAGATGGGTCTGGTGTCAGCCGATGGATGAGGCTGTAAATGTCAGCCGACTTAGCACACTTTAGGTAGTCGGTTTCTTCTTTATCTGCTAAATATAGACGGACAGGAGGCGGCACACGCCTCAAGAATTCTTCAACTAGCATGAGGTTGACAAGTTCTGCAAAGGTAGAGACATGTGCTGCTTCCAGCCATTTCATAAACTATCTCCTTTTGGTATTAGCAAATTCGAGAAAGGTAGTGGTACTTGCCTTCAGGTGGTCACGGAATTTCCTTCTATAACTTTCGGTGGAGAGAAGGTAGGCGTCCAACACTGCTTGTTTCAGAGTCTGGTAGTCATTCTCAGATGCCAAAGTACTGAGTGTAACTGCAGCTCTACCTGTAAGATGTACTCTGAGAAGGGTTGCCCATTGGTCGGCAGGCCAACTAAGTTGATTAGCAAGGGTTTCAAAGGTGGTGAAAAACACATCAACTTCTGTTTCTACGAATGGTGGCATTAACTTACTTGCATGTGATATATTGAAACTGACGGGAAGATTGGCGGTAGCTTGCTGGCGTTGAGCGAGGTGTGAAGTTTCCAACGCGAATTCTCGTTGACGACATTCCATAGCCAGAGTTGCTTGTTGTTTGTCATATTCGTGTTGCATCTCCAATTGGCGTTGTTTTGTTTCAAGCTGTACTCTTTCCCGCTCACGGAGTATTGCAACCTCACGTTCCTTGAGGGCGATTTCTTCCTTCCTCAAGGCAGCTTCTAGTTCCTTTTCTTCCTTTCGTATGGCAGCTGCTTCCCTTTGTTGCTCGAGGGCTTCTCTTTGCATGGCAGCTGCTTCCCTTTGCTGCTCGGGTTCGATCTTGGCCAGCTCTAGTCTGAGTTTCATCGTTGCCAAATCAGTTTTATTTGCAATACAGTAAGTTTCGTGAGTTTCAGAGTCTATCTTACCTTCCTCTAAGAGATGATCCAGTAACAGGTTATGTATTTCATTTTTGTTGGCTTGGTAGGGAACTTCTAGTTGATACTCATGGGCAAGAGTTTGTAATTCAGTCTTCTTGGCACGACTTAAACCCTGTGAAGCAGGGTTTAAGTCGTGCCAAGTGCTATTGCTATTGCACCTGCTGGATCTGCACGGAAAGCTTGGAGACGAAACATGGTGAAATTAGCAAATAAATGCACAACGAATATACTGTTGTGATATGGTGAATGTCAGAAACAGGATAACGTGGCAACTGGTACCTATCGTGTGGAATCTTTAACAATTAATGTTAATTTCAAGATGATAAATGATTAATAAATCAAGGTCGCAGGAAATCTTGTACCCGGTACTCATGTAAGAGGATAAGGGCAAGAAAATCCTACTAAACAAGCGAAACTGAGTTTCTAAAACAAATGAAACAGTAAATTGCCTCAAAAGTAAAATTGGTAGTCCAAGAATGTAGGCATACCATGCCGAGTCTCTATAGGACATAAGCAAGCTTTCCCACTGAAATTAATATGATACTTACAGAATTAGCGAACTTTTGTGCTCTGAAAAAGAAGGCTAATTCCCTACCAATGTAAATATCATCATCTCTGACTGACGTGTAGGGGTGCGAGGTGTCAACTGGTGACGAGAACTGCTGCTGAGGTCCCAATTCAGCAACTAAAGTTCGTGCGAGAGGAACTATGGCCCTCTTTATCCTCCCACTGTCAGATTGCAGAAGTTTAGGTGCACTTGACCCGGGGACAGACCACAGTACCAGGGTACCAATACAATGATCTGTCGAAAATATGAGAAATATCCTAGGGACAAAAGATGGTAAACATGAGTAATAACACGGAGGGAGAGATGACCAATTAAGAGAATGACTGAGGCCTACAGTCACCACGTAATCCAAAGTTGTCTCACCTTCACCATATGCTACTCTCGGAATGCACAATACACACAGCACCATATGAAAATAAAATTGAAAATTGAAAATAGTAAAAAGCTACGTTACCAAAGCCAAATACGCTTACCATAAATTTACTACTTGGCACCAGTACCTGAGTGAAGATCCCGGACAGGCCCCCACATTATGTGACGGTAAAGCGTTGGTGTTCGTCTGTTTCAAAAGCTAGGGGCAGGGCCTCGTCACATAATCAAAAAAAAAATAAAAGTTGGTCCTTTCGTCTGTGGTAAGGTAATGGGAAGACACACAAAACACAAGTATATAAACAATGAAATTTTAATTACTCTAGAAAAACAAGGCATGAATAAAGGTAATCACATAAAAATATGCAAGATAAGTCAACAAACAAAATAATATGAATAATCACTGGCAAATGAAAAGTTACGTTAAGACAAGTAAGTTACAGTGTTAGCAAAATAAAATATAAGTGGTGCTGGAATAGTGGCTTCGAGCTGCCACCTCCCTTAGTACACGAAAGCCAAGGCTTAGTCTACTAGCGAGAGATGTCAACTGCATGGAGCACTGAGATATTCTAACGAGACTGGAGGACTGCAGCCCAGACGTCGACTTGTGGTGGTGGCGGAGGGACGGTGCGACGAGACACCAGTCAATCAGCGACAGGCAGGCAGAGGATGAGCAGTTAGCTGGTTACCGCGGTGGTAGCAGGTGTGCTGGGTACGATTTGCTCTCTGGGCAAAACGTTTGGCGACACTTGGTGAACGTATCTTCTATAGTATCTTGTATATTGACGTACTTATGGAGGGAAGAGCAGGCTCAATCTCTCTTGAAAGAGATTATCGTCACAATATATATATATATATATATATATATATATATATATATATATATATATATATATATATATATATATATATATATATATATATATATATATATATATATATATATACATATATATATATTTATATATATATATATATATATATATATATATATATATATATATATATATATACATATATATATATTTATATATATATATATATATATATATATATATATATATATATATATATATATATATATATATATATATGTATATATATATATATTATTAAATATGACCGAAAAAATAAAATTAATAATTCTAACACGAATTTTCTCAATCTTTCGTACATTTCTTTTCACTGTTGGAGGTAATTCAAAAATCAATTCTCCAAAATTCATTTTTATTTCTAGTCTGACACGACACGAGCGCGTTTCGTAAAACTTATTACATTTTCAAAGACTTTAGTTTAAAAATACACAACTGAATAGAACTTACACATCTCCGATTTTTGTTTATATCTACATTTGAGTGAGGTGGATGGGGTGAGGTGGCATTAATAGGGTATTAATTTCATCAACACAAGACAGAACAAGAGGTGGCATTAATAGGGTATTAATTTCATCAACACAGGACAGAACAAGAGGTGGCATTAATAGGGTATTAATTTCATCAACACAAGACAGAACAAGAGGTGGCATTAATAGGGTATTAATTTCATGAACACAAGACAGAACAAGAGGTGGCATTAATAGGATATTAATTTCATCAACACAAGACAGAACACGAAACAATGGGTATTGAAATGGAAGTGATTGTAGAAAGCCTATTGGTTTATATTTCTTGATGCTTCTATATTGGAGCGGAGTCTTGAGGTGGGTAGAATATAGTTGTGCATTAATTGGCTGTTGATTGCTGGTGTTGACTTCTTAATGTGTAGTGCCTCGCAAACGTCAAGCCGCCTGCTATCGCTGTATCTATCGATGATTTCTGTGTTGTTTACTAGGATTTCTCTGGCGATGGTTTGGTTGTGGGAAGAGATTATATGTTCCTTAATGGAGCCCTGTTGTTTATGCATCGTTAAACGCCTAGAAAGAGATGTTGTTGTCTTGCCTATATACTGGGTATTTTGGAGCTTACAGTCCCCAAGTGGGCATTTGAAGGCATAGACGACGTTGGTCTCTTTTAAAGCGTTCTGCTTTGTTTCTGGAGAGTTTCTCATGAGTAGGCTGGCCGTTTTTCTGGTTTTATAGTAATTTATAGTAAAGTGTCGTCAAATGTTGACGACATTTTTACACAGGTACCTGATGTCAGACATCTGCAGGAGCTGAAGGAGGCATTTGAGCAGAGTTCCGTGCTGCGTTTCACTTACGAGATGGAAAAGGATGGGAAGCTGCTTTTTCTAGATGTAACAGTCATGGAAAAGAGCGGAGGTTTCCACACTGCAGTCTACACTAAGGAAACGAACATAGGAATGTGCCTAAATGCCAACAGCAACTGCCCAGACAGGTACAAGAGGAGTGTTGTTAACGCATATGTCGACCGTGCTCTAAGCCACAGCTCAGAATGGAAGCAAGTCTATGAAGAACTCTGTAGGGTTAGGCAGGTCCTAGTCAACAACGGCTTCTCCAATGGTTTCGTCGAAGACATCATAAGAAGGAAAGTGAAACGCCATGCAACCTCTGAAGAGACAACTAACACAACACCTATACCCCCTATTAGACTATTTTACAGGAACTTCTTTTCCACAGCTCATAAAACAGAGGAAAGGGTCCTGAAAGATATTGGTAATAGAAACGTTATCCCTACAGACAAAAATCAGAGGATACAACTGACGATTTACTATAAAACCAGAAAAACGGCCAGCCTACTCATGAGAAACTCTCCAGACACAAAGCAGAACGCTTTAAAAGAGACCAACGTCGTCTATGCCTTCAAATGCCCACTTGGGGACTGTAAGCTCCAAAAAACCCATTATATAGGCAAGACAACAACATCTCTTTCTAGGCGTTTAACGATGCATAAACAACAGGGCTCCATTAAGGAACATATAATCTCTTCCCACAACCAAACCATCGCCAGAGAAATCCTAGTAAACAACACAGAAATCATCGATAGATACAGCGATAGCAGGCGGCTTGACGTTTGCGAGGCACTACACATTAAGAAGTCAACACCAGCAATCAACAGCCAATTAATGCACAACTATATTCTACCCACCTCAAGACTCCGCTCCAATATAGAAGCATCAAGAAATATGGACCAATAGGCTTTCTACAATCACTTCCATTTCAATACCCATTGTTTCGTGTTCTGTCTTGTGTTGATGAAATTAATACCCTATTAATGCCACCTCTTGTTCTGTCTTGTGTTGATGAAACTAATACCGTATTAATGCCACCTCTTGTTCTGTCTTGTTTTGATGAAATTAATACCCTATTAATGCCACCTCACCCCATCCACCTCACTCAAATGTAGATATAAACAAAAATCGGAGATGTGTAAGTTCTATTCAGTTGTGTATTTGTAAACTAAAGTCTTTGAAAATGTAATAAGTTTTACGAAACGCGCTCATGTCGCGTCAGACTAGAAATAAAAATGAATTTTGGAGAATTGATTTTTGAATTACCTCCAACAGTGAAAAGAAATGTACGAAAGATTGAGAAAATTCGTGTTAGAATTATTAATCTTACTTTTTGGGTCATATTTAATAATATATGTCTACAGGAAAGACTGCTACCAAAATATACTAATATATATATATCTATATATATATATATATATATATATATATATATATATATATATATATATATATATATATATATATATATATATATACATATATATATATATATATATATATATATATATATATATATATATATATATATATTTATATATATATACATATATATATATATATATATATATATATATATATATATATATATATATATATATATATATATATATATATATATATATGCCTATACTTGCATAAACCACAAGTGAAGATTACTAATCTTTGGACAACACCCACCAGTGGGACTCGAACCCAGAAAGCACAACTACCTTCCAGTAGCTACCATAACTAGTATGCTTTAACCCACTACACCATCAGACCCTACAAAAGAAGTAGAGACTTCGAGATATATATACATCTCAAATATCTCCACTTCCCGAGGGCACCAGATGAGTGTGAGGTTAGTCTGCATTTTTCCTCAAGCCACTGTCAATGTGAGAGAACTCGTGTCCAGCTTATAAGCCTATACTTGCATAAACCACTAGTGAAGATTAATAATCTTTGAACAACACCCACCAGTGGGACTCGAACCCAGAAAGCACAACTACCTTCCAGTAGCTACCTTCCTTCCAGTATATATATATATATATGTCGTACCTAGTAGCCAGAACGCACTTCTCGGCCTACTATGCAAGGCCCGATTTGCCTAATAAGCCAAGTTTTCCTGAATTAATATATTTTCTCTAATTTTTTTCTTACGAAATGATAAAGCTACCCATTTCTTTATGTATGAGGTCAATATTTTTTTATTGGAGTTAAAATTAACGTAGATATATGAACGAACCTAACAAACCCTACCTAACCTAACCTAATCTATCTTTATAGGTTAGGTTACGTTAGGTAGCCGAAAAAGTTAGGTTAGGTAGGTTAGGTAGTCGAAAAACAATTAATTCAGGAAAACTTGGCTTATTAGGCAAATTGGGCCTTGCATAGTAGGTCGAGAAGTGCATTCTGGCTACTAGGTACGACATATATATATATATATATATATATATATATATATATATATATATATATATTAGTATATTTTGGTAGCAGTCTTTCCTGTAGACATATTTTATTAAATATGACCGAAAAAGTAAGATTAATAATTCTAACACGAATTTTCTCAATCTTTCGTACATTATGCTTCACTGTTGGAGGTAAATCAAAAATCACTTCTCCAAAATTCATTTTTATTTCTAGTCTGACGCGACACGGGCGCGTTTCGTAAAACTTATTACATTTTCAAAGACTTCACAAATACACAACTGATTAGAACTTGCGTTTCCCTGATTTTATATCTACATTTGAGTGAGGTGGGAAGGGTGATGTGGCATTACATTTGAGTAAGGTGGGAAGGATGATGTGGCATTAGAGGATATTAATAGGGTATTAAAAGTATCAACACAAGACAGAACACGAAACAATGGATATTGAATAGAAGTGTTTGTAGAAAGCCTATTGGTCCATATTTCTTGATGCTTCTATATTGGAGCGGAGTCTTGAGGTGGGTAGAATATAGTTGTGCAATATAGAATATAGTTGTGCACAACTATATTCTACCCACCTCAAGACTCCGCTCCAATATAGAAGCATCAAGAAATATGGACCAATAGGCTTTCTACAAACACTTCTATTCAATATCCATTGTTTCGTGTTCTGTCTTGTGTTGATACTTTTAATACCCTATTAATATCCTCTAATGCCACATCATCCTTCCCACCTTACTCAAATGTAATGCCACATCACCCTTCCCACCTCACTCAAATGTAGATATAAAATCAGGGAAACGCAAGTTCTAATCAGTTGTGTATTTGTGAAGTCTTTGAAAATGTAATAAGTTTTACGAAACGCGCCCGTGTCGCGTCAGACTAGAAATAAAAATGAATTTTGGAGAAGTGATTTTTGATTTACCTCCAACAGTGAAGCATAATGTACGAAAGATTGAGAAAATTCGTGTTAGAATTATTAATCTTACTTTTTCGGTCATATTTAATAAAATATATATATATATATATATATATATATATATATATATATATATATATATATATATATTCTATATATATATTTATAAATATATATAATATATATATATATTTATAAATATATATAATATATATATATTTATATATATATATTATATATATTTATGTCGTACCTATTAGCCAGAACGCACTTCTCAGCCTACTATGCAAGGCCCAATTTGCCTAATGAGCCAAGTTTTCACGAAATAATTGTTTTTCGACTACCTAACCTAACTTAACTTAACTTTTTCGGTTACCTAACCTAACCTAACCTATAAAGATAGGTTAGGTTAGGTTAGGTAGGGTTGGTTAGGTTCGGTCATATATCTACGTTAATTTTAACTCCAATAAAAAAAAATTGACCTACATAATGAAATGGGTAGCTTTATCATTTCACAAGAAAAAAACTCGTGAAAATATATTAATTCAGGAAAACTTGGCTTATTAGGCAAATCGGGCCTTGCATAGTAGGCTGAGAAGTGCGTTCTGGCTACTAGGTACGACATTTTTATATATATATATATATATATATATATATATATATATATATATATATATATATATATATATATATATTTATATATATATATATATATATATATATATATATATATATATATATATATATATATATATATATATATAATATATATATAATATATATATATATATATATATATATAATAATATATAATATATATATATATAATATATATATATATATATATATATATATATATATATATATATATATATATATATATATATATATATATATATATATATATATATATATATATATATATATATATATATATAACTGAAAACTCACACCCCAGAAGTGACTCGAACCCATACTCCCAGGAGCAACGCAACTGGTATGTACAAGACACCTTAATCCACTTGACCATCACGACCGGACATAATGAGGTGATAGCCGAGGCTATTTGAACAGCTATCACCTCATTATGTCCGGTCGTGATGGTCAAGTGGATTAAGGCGTCTTGTACATACCAGTTGCGTTGCTCCTGGGAGTATGGGTTCGAGTCACTTCTGGGGTGTGAGTTTTCACTTGCATATTGTCCTGGGGACCATTCAGGCTTGTTCGCTTGTTCGCATATATATATATATATATATATATATATATATATATATATATATATGTCGTACCTAGTAGCCAGAACTCACTTCTCAGCCTACTATTCAAGGCCCGATTTGCCTAATAAGCCAAGTTTTCCTGAATTAATATATTTACTATAATTTTTTTCTTATGAAATGATAGAGCAACCCTTTTCTCTATGTATGAGGTCAATTTTTTTTTATTGGAGTTAAAATTAACGTAGATATATGACCGAACCTAACCAACCCTACCTAACCTAACCTAACCTATATTTATAGGTAAGGTTAGGTTAGGTAGCCAAAAAAAGCTAGGTTAGGTTAGGTTAGGTAGGTTAGGTTAGGTAGGTTAGGTAGACGAAAAAACATTAATTCATGAAAACTTGGCTTATTAGGCAAATCGGGCCTTGAATAGTAGGCTGAGAAGTGCGTTCTGGCTATTAGGTACGACATATATATATATATATATATATATATATATATATATATATATATATATATATATATATATATATATATATATATATATATGTCGTACCTAGTAGCCAGAACGCACTTCTCAGCCTACTATGCAAGGCCCGATTTGCCTAATAAGCCAAGTTTTCCTGAATTAATATATTTTCTCTAATTTTTTTCTTATGAAATGATAAAGCTACCCATTTCATTATGTATGAGGTCAATTTTTTTTAATTGGGTTTAAAATTAACGTAGATATATGACCGAACCTAACCAACCCTACCTAACCTAACCTAACCTAGCTTTATAGGTTAAGTTTGGTTAGGTAGCCGAAAAAGTTAGGTTAGGTTAGGTTAGGTAGGTTAGGTAGTCGAAAACACATTAATTCAGGAAAACTTGGCTTATTAGGCAAATCGGGCCTTGCATAGTAAGCTGACAAGTGCGTTCTGGCTACTAGGTACGACATATATATATATATATATATATATATATATATATATATATATATATATGTCGTACCTAGTAGCCAGAACTCACTTCTCAGCCTACTATGCGAGGCCCGATTTGCCTAATAAGCCAAGTTTTACTGAATTAATATATTTTACTATAATTTTTTTCTTATGAAATGATAAAGCAACCCTTTTCTCTATGTATGAGGTCAATTTTTTTTATTGGAGTTAAAATTAACGTAGATATATGACCGAACCTAACCAACCCTACCTAACCTAACCTAACCTATATTTATAGGTAAGGTTAGGTTAGGTAGCCAAAAAAAGCTAGGTTAGGTTAGGTTAGGTAGGTTAGGTAGACGAAAAAACATTAATTCATGAAAACTTGGCTTATTAGGCAAATCGGGCCTTGAATAGTAGGCTGAGAAGTGCGTTCTGGCTATTAGGTACGACATATATATATATATATATATATATATATATATATATATATATATATATATATATATATATATATATATATATATATATATATATATATATATATATATATGTCGTACCTAGTAGCCAGAACTCACTTCTCAGCCTACTATTCAAGGCCCGATTTGCCTAATAAGCCAAGTTTTCCTGAATTAATATATTTACTATAATTTTTTTCTTATGAAATGATAAAGTAACCCTTTTCACTATGTATGAGGTCAATTTTTTTTATTGAAGTTAAAATTAACGTAGATATATGACCGAACCTAACCAACCCTACCTAACCTAACCTAACCTATATTTATAGGTAAGGTTAGGTTAGGTAGCCAAAAAAAGCTAGGTTAGGTTAGGTTAGGTAGGTTAGGTAGACGAAAAAACATTAATTCATGAAAACTTGGCTTATTAGGCAAATCGGGCCTTGAATAGTAGGCTGAGAAGTGCGTTCTGGCTATTAGGTACGACATATATATATATATATATATATATATATATATATATATATATATATATATATATATATATATATATATATATATATATATATATATATATATATATATATATATATATATATATATATATATATATATATATATATATATATATATATATATATATATATATATATATATATATATATATATATATATATATATATATATATATATATATATATATATATATATATATATATATATATATAACAGTCTCCGTGGTGTAGTGGTAAGACACTCGCCTGGCGTTCCGCGAGCGCTATGTCATGGGTTCGTATCCTGGCCGGGGAGGATTTACTGGGCGCAATTCCTTAACTGTAGCCTCTGTTTAACGCAACAGTAAAATGTGTACTTGGATGAAAAAACGATTCTTCGCGGCAGGGGATCGTATTCCAGGGACCTGCCCGAAACGCTACGCGTACTAGTGGCTGTACAAGAATGTAACAACTCTTGTATATATCTCAAAAAAAAAAAAAAATATATATATATATATATATATATATATATATATATATATATATATATATATATATATATTTATATATATATGTATATAAAGATAGGCTAGGTTAGGTTAGGTAGGGTTGGTTAGGTTCGGTCACGTTAATTTCAACTCCAATAAAAAAGAATTGACCTCACACATAATGAAATGGGTAGCTTTATCATTTCATAAGAAAAAAATTAGAGAAAATATGTTAATTCAGGAAAACTCTTGCTTATTAGGCAAATATATATATATATCTTTATATATATATATATATATATATATATATATATATATATATATATATATATATATATATATATATATATATATATATATATATATATATATGTCGTACCTAATAGCCAGAACGCACTTCTCAGCCTACTATTCAAGGCCCAATTTGCCTAATAAGCCAAGTTTTCATGAATTAATGTTTTTTCGTCTACCTAACCTACCTAACCTAACCTAACCTAGCTTTTTTTGGCTACCTAACCTAACCTTACCTATAAATATAGGTTAGGTTAGGTTAGGTAGGGTTGGTTAGGTTCGGTCATATATCTACGTTAATTTTAACTCCAATAAAAAAAAATTGACCTCATACATAGAGAAAAGGGTTGCTTTATCATTTCATAAGAAAAAAATTATAGTAAATATATTAATTCAGGAAAACTTGGCTTATTAGGCAAATCGGGCCTTGAATAGTAGGCTGAGAAGTGAGTTCTGGCTACTGGGTACGACATATATATATATATATATATATATATATATATATATATATATATATATATATATATATATATATATATATATATGACAATGTCAGACCACGGAGGAAAAATGAAACAGGAATTTCCTTAAGTACTTTCGTATATTAAATACATCTTCAGAAGGTCCTTCTGAAGATGTATTTAATATACGAAAGTACTTATTGAAATTCCTGTTTCATTTTTCCTCCGTAGTCTGACATTGTCACATTCTTAATCACGTGTTTATTTTCGTGATATACACACACACATATATATATATATATATATATATATATATATATATATATATATATATATATATATATATATATATATATATATATATATATATATATATATATATATATATATATATATATGTCGTGCCTAGTAACCAGAACGCACTTCTCTTTATAGGTTAGGTTAGGTTAGGTAGCAGAAAAAGTTAGGTTAGGTAGTCGAAATATATGATATACCCATCCTGTCGGTGGTAGTTAACCATATACCCATTCCGAGGATGGACTGGACCCTATACTCATGCTGTGGGCGGCAATGGCGGCCATACCCATCCTATGGGCGGTAGTAGACACAATTTTCATCTGGTGGGTGATTGTGGACCCCATACCCATCCTGTGGGCGGTATAGTGGACGCCTCACACATCCTATGGGCGGAAGTGGAATATATACCCATCCAGTGGAAAGTAGTGGACCTCTTACTCATCCTGCAGGTGGTAATGGCCCCCCAAACCCATCCTGTGGGCAGTAGTGAACCCCATACCCATCCTGCAGGGGTTAGTGGACGCCATACACATCCTGTGTGTATTAGTGGACCATATACCCATCCTGTAGGCGGTAGTGAACCCCATACCCATCCTATGGGTAGTTATTGGGTCCAGACCCATCCTACAAGTGATATGGACCCCTTATGCACCTAACAGGTGGTAGTGGACAGTATACTAATCCTACAGTAGATAGTAGACACTATACCATCCTGTTTGCAGTAGTTTACCACATAGGCATTCCACCGTAACATCGTTTTCTGTTAACGTTCCTACAATACATTCTTTAAAGATTTTTTAAGCATAAACTAGTGTATATAATGTTGATTGGTGAAGCACTATTATTCTATGTAATAATTTTTAGTGCTTATTATAATTTACTGAGAACAACTAATATTTCTCGAAAGAAAACTACAAAACTTCAATAGGATGTAGCTGATCTGTAATATTCTAAGAGCATGGACAAAACCAGGTAAATTTCACAACCCATATGGGACCTGAAAACTAAAATTTTCATTATAAGTGAACCAATCCCGACTATTCTGCTGTTTACGGCGATGGACGGGTACTGTGAGACGTAAATTGATACGTGAGGAAGAGTTTGGGCCTTGGAAAAAATGTAACTGGGAATATACCACATATGTACTAATTCATATTCAACATATTGATTTTAAGCATTAAGTCATATATGTGCTGTCTTGTGTGAGAGCGGGTTACTTATACCTCTCAGCTCAAATACTAGTCTGGTGGTAAACCTTTGAACCTTTTCCAGTTTAGTCTTAAGCTTGACTAAATATGTACTCCATGCTGGAGCCGCATACTCGAGGACTGGTCTGACATATGTGGTATATAATGTTCTGAAAGATTTCTTATACAAGTTTCTAAAGGCCATTCTTATGTTAGCCAACTTGGCATATGCCGCTGATGTTATCCTCTTGATATGAGCTTGAGGGAAAGCTGTACTCACCTAGTTGTGTCTGCAGGATCGAGCATTGACTCTTGGATCCTTCCTTTCGAGCATCGGTTGTTTACAGCAATGACTCCTGTCCCATTTCCCTATCATACCTGGTTTTAAAATTATGAATAGTATTTGCTTCCACAACCTGTTCCTGAATTGCATTCCATTTTCCCACTACTCTCACGCTAAAAGAAAACTTCCTAACATCTCAGTGACTCATCTGAGTTTCAAGCTTCCATCCATGTCCCCTCGTTCTGTTACTATTCCATGTGAACATTTCGTCTATGTCCACTTTGTCAATCCCTCTCAGTATTTTATACGTTCCTATCATATCCCCCCCTCTCCCTTCTTCTTTCTAGTGTCATAAGGCACAGTTCCCTCAGGCGCTCCTCATACCCCATCCCTCGTAGCTCTGCGACGAGTCTCGTTGCAAACCTCTGAACCTTTTCCAGTTTCATTATATGCTTCTTCAGATGGGGACTCCATGATGAGGCGGCATACTCTAAGACTGGCCTCACGTAGGCAGTGTAAAGCGCCCTAAATGCCTCCTTACTTAGGTTTCTGAGTGATGTTCTAACTTTTGCCAGTGTAGAGTACGTTGCTGTTGTTATCCTATTTATATGTGCCTCAGGAGATAGAGTAGGTGTTACGTCCACACCCAGGTCTCTTTCGCGCGTCGTCACAGGTAGGCTGTTCCCCTTCATTGTGTACTGTCCCATTGGTCTCCTATCTCCTAGTCCCATTTCCATAACTTTACATTTGCTCGTGTTGAATTCCAGTAGCCATTTCTCTGACCATCTCTGCAACCTGTTCAGGTCCTCTTGGAGGATCCTGCAATCCTCATCTGTCACAACTCTTCTCATCATCTTTGCGTCATCCGCAAACATCGACATGTAGGACTCTATGCCTGTAAACATGTCGTTAACATATACAAGAAATAGAATTGGTCCCAGCACCGATATTTGTGGTACTCCACTTGTTACTGTTCGCCAGTCCGACTTCTCGCCCCTTACCGTAACTTTTTGGCTCCTTCCTGTTAGGTAGTTCCTTATCCATGCTAGGACCTTTCCCCCCACCCCCGCCTGCCTCTCGAGCTTGAACAGCAGTCTCATGTGCGGTACTGTATCAAAGGCTTTTTGGCAGTCCAGAAATATGCAGTCTGCCCAACCATTTCTGTCCTGTCTTATCCTCGTTATTTTATCATAGAATTCCAGAAGGTTTGTTAGGCACGATTTCCCTGTCCAGAACCCATGTCGATGTTTGTTCACAAACCTAATGTTCTCCAGGTGTGCAACCAGTTGTAGCCTAATTATTCTTTCCAGTATTTTACAGGGGATGCTTGTCAGTGATACAGGTCTATAGTTAAGTGCCTCCTCCCTATCACCTTTTTTGAAGATCGGCACGACATTTGCCTTCTTCCAGCAACTCTCCCGACATAAGTGACTCATTAAAGATCATTGCCAGAGGCACTCTGAGGGCCTGCGCTGCTTCTCTTAGTATCCACGGTGATACTTTGTCTGGTCCAACTGCTTTAGTTGCATCTAGAGTTGTCAACTGTTTCATTACCTCCTCTGCTGTCACCTCTATATCTGATAGTCTTTCATCTAGGGTAACCCCTTCCAACAATGGGAGCTGTTTAGGCTTGGTAGTGAACACTCCATGGAAACTGGCATTCAGTGCCTCGCAGATTTCCTTGTCACTTTCAGTGTAGGACCCATCTGTCTTCCTAAGTCTTGTCACTTGGTCGTTCACCGACATTTTTCTTCTTATATGACTGTGTAGTAACTTAGGTTGTTTTTTTGCTTTGATTGCAATATCGTTCTCATAGTCCCTTTCCGATGTTTGTCTTATGTTAATGTAATCGTTCCTAGCTCTGTTGTATCTGATCCTGTTGTCCTCTGTCCTTTGTCTTCTGTACTTCCTCCACTCCCGCCTGCTGGCCATTTTTGCTTCCTGACACTGTCTATTAAACCATGGGTTATTATATTCCTTCTTATGTTTTCCCTTTACTGTTGGTATAAATCTCTCTTAGGCCTCCTGGCATTTCTGTGTGTGTGAGTGTGTGTACTCACCTAGTTGTGCTTGAGGGGGTTGAGCTCTGGCTCTTTGGTCCCGCCTCTCAACCGTCCATCAACAGGTGTACAGGTTCTTGAGTCTATTGGGCTCTATCATATCTACACTTGAAACTGTGTATGGAGTCAGCCTCCACCACATCACTTCCTAATGCATTCCATTTGTCAACCACTCTGACACTAAAAAAGTTCTTTCTAATATCTCTTTGGCTCATTTTGCACTCAGTTTCCACCTGTGTACACTAGTGTGTGTGTGTGTACTCACCTATTTGTACTCTGCTATTTGTGCCTGCAAGATCGAGCATTGACGCGTGCTTTCTGATCATCGGTTGCTTACAGCAATGACTCCTGTCCCATTGCCCTATCAAATCTAGTTTTAAATTATGAATAGAGTTTGCTTCCACAACTTGTTCCTTAAGTGCATTCAATTTTTCCACTACTCTCACGCTAAAAGAAAACTTCCTAACATCTCTGTGACTCATCTAAGGTTCCGCTTCCATCCATGTCCCCTCATTCTGTTATTATTACGTGTGAACATTTTATCTATTTCCACTTTGTCAATTCTCCTGAGTATTTTATACGTTCCTATTATATCGCCTCTCTCCCTTCTTTTTTTTTTAGTGTCGTAAGGTTCAGTTCCTTTGGGCGTTATTCATATCCCATCCCTCGTAACTCTTGGACGAGCCTCGTCACAAATTTCTGAACCTTTTCCAGTTTCCTTATCTGTTTCTCCAGGTGGGGACTCCATGATGTTGCGGCATTCTCTAAAACTGTTCTCACGTAGGCGGTGTACAGCACCCTAAAAGCCTCCTCACTTAGATTTCTGAATGATGTTCTAACTTTTGCCAGTGTAGAGTACGCTGCTGTCGTTATCCTATTTATATGTACCTCAGGAGTTAGCTTAGGAGTTACGTCCATTCCCAGGTCTCTTTCTCAAATCGTTACACGTAGGCAGTTCCCCTTCAATCACCTGATTCCATTTCAATAACTTTACATTTGTTCGTGTTGAACTTCAGTAGCCATTTCTCTGACCATCTCTGCAACCTGTTCAGGTCCTCTTGGAGGATCCTACATTTCTCATCTAACACAACTCTTCTTATTAATTTTGCGTCATCCGCAAACATCGACATGTTGGATTCTACTCCTGTAAACATGTCATTTACGTAAATTACAAAAAGAATTGGTCCCAGCACCGATCCTTGAGGTACTGCACTTGTTACTGTTTGCCAGTCCGACTTAACGCCTCTTACCAATACTCTTTGGCTCCTTCCTGTTAGGTAGTTCTTTATCCATGCTAGGGCCTTTCCGCTTATTCCTGCCTGCCTCTTATGTTCGAGTAGCAGCCTCATGTGCGGTACTGTATCAAAGGCCTTTTGGCAGTCTAGAAATATGCAATCTACCCAACCTTTTCTGTCTTGCCTTATCCTTATTATTTTATCATAGAATTCCAAAAGGTTTGTTAGGCATGATTTCCCTGTCCAGAACCCATGCCCATGCTTGTATACAAACCTAATGCTCTCCAAGTGTGCAACAAATCTTAGCCTAATTATTCTTTCAAGTATTTTGCAGGGGATGCTTGTCAGTGATACAGGTCTGTAGTTAAGTGCCTCCTTCCTATCACCTTTCTTGAAAATCGGTATAATGGCATTCAGTGCCTCGCAGATTTTTGTCACTTTCTGTATATGCCCCCCTTTTTTTCCTTAGTCTTGTCACGTGGTCGTTCACCGACATTTATCGTTTTATATGGGTATGCAGTAATTTAGGATGCTTTCTCGCTTTGATTGTAATATCATTCTTATAATTTTTTGTCCGATACTCTTCTTATGTTAATGTATTTGTACCTAGCTCTGTTACATCTAATCCTGTTGTCCTATGTCCTTTGTCTTCTGTACTTCCTCCACTCCCTCCTACTTCTCATTTTTGCTTTCTGATACTGCCTATTAAACCATGGGTTATTATATTCCCTCCTACGTTTTTCCTTTACTGTTGGTATAAATCTCTCTTCGGCCTCCTTGCAATTCCATATGACTAGGTTCATCATATTTTGCACAGTTTTTCCTCTAATTTCTTTCTCCCACTGCACTTCCCCAAGATAGTCCCTTATCCTCCTGTAACACGGGACGGGGTATTAAACTCTCTCTCATCCTTTACCCTGCCTGTAAACAAACTTAATTCCAAGAACCTCAGAGCTAACTCTCAACTGAGTCCCAGGCCACGTGATTTTAGACGTTCGACCGTCTAAGATCCTACAGCCACGTGATGACGTCGTTCTAGGAGTTCTTGTAAACTCAAGGATCTTAATCACACTGCCACCACCAAACCAATTAAAACGAACCAAACAAATGAATTAATCGGGGTTTGGGCCAATTAATCTATCATTAAACTCTTGGGGCTTTATCCCCAAATTACTTGGAAAAGGGGGATGAAATTACGTTAAGTGTGGGAATTACTCAAACAAGACAAAGGGATATATTTGGGAGTTAAGATAGCATGACTTGCTTGCAGTATTAATACTGATTCAATCCAATAACCCAGACTCGTAGAGCCCATGGCAAAGACAATCATGTATATAATATCATTTATGGAGATACTCAAAAATACGAACGAGAAAATCTTAACAGAGTTTTTTAATCAAAAGCTAAGAAATGTAAAATAATAAGACTCACTCCCTAAATGACCTAGTTTCCTATAGAAGCAGACATGAGATTACTCCTCTGTACCAAAAGCTATCACAGCAGCTTTTACCTTAATCTAAGAAGACCAGCCGATGGGGTTCTTGTCTCGGGAGGTTAAGATGGTTGACCTCGCCAGCTGCTGTCCCAAACCACACTAACTGTAGCCTCCACTACTCAAGACTGAGGCTAGTGAATATTACTCCGCCAGGTTTATCAATTTACCAAGCAAGGTTTAATTTAACAAACTAATCTTAAATTAACTGAACAACCCAGATAGTTAAACTCTTATTAAACTGATGGTAATTGTACAGGCATCTTAGGGAAAGGCTATTTCCAATAACAATATTAGCTAGTGATCTGAATTTGTACATTATGAATTACTAAATATGGGAGCTTGTGGTCACGTCAACCGCGACCCCCTTGCCTTAGGTACGTCATAAGTGGCCACCGACGTAGTCCCTCCTACTCAACATGACGTCACTTCATAATGACGGTGTATGAACCCTGATCTCAACCTTTACATACATGTAACTTAACATACATACATAATTCAAATTAGTTATTACTGTATTACTGTATTTTGTTGAAATATTCATTATATGTTGCATTAATACAGACACCCACCCATCATGTAATCTTAAACGCTAATCCCTTTAATCCCTGGAGGGATGACCTTTCTCTCCAGAGTCAGGTCGACTGCCCTCTTACTCCAAACTTTCAAGACCACGCAGTCCCCATGTCTATGACTGAGAATCTATACTGAATAGTTTCTTAAACAAAACCTAGTTTGTTACAACCCCCCCCCCCGCATAAGTAAATTAATAAACAATAATTAATTGTTTTTTAGTCCCTTGAAAAATGAGGTTTAATATCCAAACCCTTAGTTAAGTAAGTAAGTAATTATCAAAAGAAGGCACCAAACCGGGAAGGCTATGTAGCACCAAAACCCTTAGTTAAACAATCAATAAATCCATACCTCACCTCTATCAAAAGCTACCTAATCTAAATAAATGACAATCTTCAGATTGTCCAGCAACAGTCATAAGTACATAAATTAATGCTTCAGCAATTCATCCCGACTATCAACCGATAGCCCCGCAATGCTCCAAGATAACTGGAAACATACATCCTACACCTGACTGATATAGCTAAATAAAAGTATCCCTAATCTGTCAGCAACCGCTAGCTAGTAAAATTCCTTGTCCCTTCAATAGCCATCCACGTGTGTCCCATAGAGCAGGACACACAATTCAAAACAATAAAAATTAAAAATATATTTACAGACTGAACTCTCAGTCAACCGGAAGAACTCTGAACTTCACGAAGTTCACACCCGTGTTCAATCCACTCCCCAAAACAATGTCATGCTTGACCTTCTGCCAATAAAACAAAACCCAGGTTTTATTACATATATCTAACAATTCCACTACAATTAAATCACAGGTTACAGCTGACTGTACAGCTAAGACTGTCCGCACTCCTGATTTAAGAGTGTCAATGTTCAGTTTGGTCCGCCCCTCCTGTGATCAAAAACTCTGAAAAATATAGCACAACATAACTTTCTACATCCGTTTATTCTGGGCTTAGACAGTCACACAGCAGGCTTTAAGTAATGACCAAGTTATATAAGGGAGTTTTCCAATTTCCCTATACCAGAATAATATTGATTCTAAATCTCTTGTTCAACATTTAAAAAAAAAGTGTCCAGAGTCACAATACTAGTTACACTTTACTTTTTAAACCAAATGCTTTTGTATATAAAAAATCGATGATGATGAACGCTGGTTGTTCGATGTAGTCGATGTCGAAGATGTCGATGACGATTTTGGTTCTTCCATGTGTCGATGTAGATCCCTGGTCTTCTTGTTCTCCCTTGCCGGTACCGTTGCAAGACGACAATGTCCCAGAGCGGAGCGCTAAGTGACAGCTGTAGAATACTGTCACTCGACCCCCTGACCGTGCTCCAAAAATTCACCCGTCTTCACATCACCCACAGCTCACACGGCAGTCTTGATGTAAAACGTGACGGTGCAGGTGACCACAGAAGAGCAGGACTGGACGTACTAACTGTGTCTCGTGACAGTAGTGGTGTCAGAGGGTCGTTAAGGCGGGTGGCTTGTTTGCAGAACAGGTGGATCCCGCCTTCCATCATGGCTCATGTCGTCTCAGGCGTTTCTTGATGTCACCAGGTTACTAGGCCGTAAACACCAACTGTGTATACCCTCGTACCGCCGACTTTAAGCCAAGGAAGGCAATTTTGCGACCTTCTATGGCGAGTCCCAGAACTCTGCAGGAAGACCGTGCCTTCCACCTGTGACCGCCTATGTTCCACTTCCTTGTTACTCAGACGACGTAACCATCAATCTTCCGACGAGAACTTTTGAGTACCGCTACTGGCTCGCCCATTCTCTTAACCTCTCCTCCAACACTGCTGGTATGACTGCAGTCTTGACGATGCAGCTAGTGGGTAGTGGTGACCTCGAGACAGCTACCCACGGTGTTAGACGTTGACATCCAGTGACTGCTTCAATGTGGACAGCCCGATGGCCCTGACATCCTCGTTAGTGACGTGAGGTGTCGGCCGGGTGACTCTTGGACAGTCACCCACCCCAAAGTAACTGATGTATGGGTTACTGGGTCTGGTGGGGGGAGGGCTTTGTGTAACGTGCCTCTCCCTCGGTCTTTACAGACAAGGGTTCACGTGTGGCTGGAACAGCTGGTTCGGTGTACCAATCAGACCTGGGAATGGACAGACAACAACATGGTGGAAGCGTAGATATAACTCTGGGGTTGATGGAGGTGGAACCCCAGAGCACGCGGTAAAAGCTGCAACCCGAGTTAAGTACAAGTAATAATTCACATCATTGCCTCTACAGGAAAATCTAATGAATTTTAAATTATACAAACCAAGGAAGTTACTTCACTGTTACTGTACAGTGCGAGATCTGGTTATCATGGGGTCACGAGACTGCACCTGACTACTGATGATAGATGACACAGGGTCATCCTCATCCCTCTGACTCGTCGGTTAAGCAATCGCTGAGTCAGCAGCAATCAAGTCAGGAATTAGACTTGCTGAAGGCAGTTCTAATTCCTCTCTAGCATGATAATGTTTTAATTTATTTACATGAATTGTCCCTTCCACCTGATCCTCGAATACTCCTTTTATGACCAGATTAACTGACCCCGCTCTCTTAATTACTCGATACGGTCCCCGCCATCTAGGAGCCAGTTTCCTACTATGATTGATGGGCGCAGCGTCATTCACTCTCAACACGAGGCAACCTTCTTTTAACTCTAGGGGACGCACTTCCTTGTCATAAAAGTGAGCATAACGTTGTTGTTGTTAAAGATTCGCTACCTGGAACAAAGTTCCAAGTAGCACGGGCTATGGTGAGCCTGTAGTGCCTGTGAGCATAACGATTCTGTGTTTTCTTGGACGCTTCAGCGGCAATATTACAAGCATTCCTCATCTTACCGAGGACCTCTGAAGGATAGTCCTCACCGTATGTGATATTATGTCAGTTAAGCAGACCTGAGGGGAAATTGCATGAATGACCAGTAAACAAAAGAAGGGGATGGGTGTTAATTGATTGGTGGATGGCGGTGTTCAAAGCTAACTGAACATAGGGTAGGGGTCCATCCCATGAATTTGCATCATAATCAGCAAGGATTGCAAGCATATCCTTGACTGAACGATTAGTATGTTCCGTCATACCGTTTGCTTGTGGGTGGTAAGCTGTTGTAAAAGCCGAAGTTGTCTCTAAAATTCTACAAACTTCCCTAAATATATTTCCATTGAATTCCTGACCCCGGTCAGAGACTAGAACCTTAGGAGGCCAGAACACAATAGCGATCCTACGCAAGAACGCATCTGCAACCGTACAAGAATCCTTCTGATTTAATGCGGTACCAGTACCAACACGTACCTCTTACCCAAATGGTTGTGGTGTAAATCAATAAAATCGGCCCCCCCCCCACACGATCTAATGGTTCACGAATTTCAGGAAATTCCTGAAGTGGGGCTTGTACCTTAAGGGTGCCTTTCCTCCTCTGGCAGTGAGAACATGACTTCACATATTGGATTACCTCAGAAAGCAATCCTGGGGAAATAAAAGAGAGACTGCTTCTAAGTGAGTTTTAAAGACACCTGGATGCCCTGCAACTTTAGATGCATGTGCAAGCTTTAACGCCGATGACCTTAACGCGTCTGGAATAACTAACTGGAATACTACCATATCTGTCTGACTATTCACATAGTAAAGAACTACTTTCATCTCAAAATCATGAATTGATAACTGATGGTTCTTTGAAGGGTATTTTCCCCCTTCCAAATACTTAATAATCTCTTTCCACCTAGGCTCGCTCATCTGATCTTCTCTCATTTTGTCTGATGGAATGGTTTCAATATTTCGGTTTACATTAATAGACGCGATATTCCGGCTCAAAGTATCCGGCACAACATGTGCTAGACCAAGTTTATATAATATCTGGAATGAGTGGGCCGAAAGTTCGTGAGACCAGCTAGACATTCGCGAGCATTTCGTGCGTTTTTTTAAATTTGTGTGTTAAAGTACGATGGTCGGTGTAAATTATGAAATAGTGCTGAAAAAGAAAAGGTTCGAAATATCTAGCAGACTCTACTACTTCCAGTGCCTCCCGATCCGTGGCCGAATATCGAACTTCAGGTCCCTTGACCTTTTTGCTGAAATAGGCCACCGGATGGGGGAAATTATCCGTATCTCGCTGAATTAAACGCCCGCCAACAGCTATTCCGTTGGCGTCAGTGTGTACCTCCCACTCTTTGTTGAAATCAGGTATGGCCAGTACCGGGGTCGTAATTAGTTGGTTCTTCATTTTACGATAAGCTTCGTCATGTTCAGGTTTCCAAACGAACTTCGTATTCTTCTTTGTCATATCAGTCAGGGGTGCTGAAATACCAGCAAAGTCCCTTGCTGTCCTTGGAGTAGACATGTCAGCAATGGCGCGGCAGGAGTCTGGGTCAGGTCGAATATCGTCTGGGCACACCTGGAACCCCAGAAACTTCAATTTCTGAGCCGCCAGGGTGCACTTCTGCCCATTCAGCTTGACCCCCCCCCCCCCCGATCTAACAAAGGTAAAGTCTCAGTTAAGTCTTGTAGGTGTTCCTCAAACGTCCTGGAATATATTACAACATCATTCAGGTACGCTAACGAATGCCTTCCCAAGACTGGGCTGGGTATGAAGTTAATGGCCCCTCTGAAATGACGAGGGCACTGTCTTTAACGCAAACGGCATCCTACGAAATTGATAAGCGTGCCTACCATCCGAGAATGCCGTTTTGTCCCTATTCTGTTCCGCAACGGGAATCGTCCAATACGCCGATTTCATGTCGAGAGTTGAGAAATAAGTATTTCTTAATTTGCAGCACCAAATTGAATTATCTCCTGTATTCGGGCCAATGGATACACATCACCCTTAGTTATTTCGTTTACCATCTGGTTGTCAATACAAAAGCGATAACTACCATCAGGCTTGCGAACTAACACAGCAGGAGAGAGCCATGGTGACGTGATAGGCTCTATCACGCCTTGCCTCAACATTTTCTGGCACTCATCCCTGATTACATTCTTAGCCTGTTCCGGCAACCTCCACTGTCGGGTGTACATGGGAAAATGATCTCCAGTAGGAATAGTGTATTCAATCCTATCCTGGAGACCAATCTCTTCATCGTCAGTGGCAAACAGTCTAGGAAATCTATACAAGGCCCCCTTCAAACGTTTCCTGTCTGCCTGAGAGACATGCTGTAAGTCAAGTGCAACAATCACTTCATATACGTCATAATTCATATTATGATTACTCTCCTTGGTCATGTCCTGTGAATAGGTAACGCACTCCGTTACCTGTAATACATTACAGTGTGCGGTGATGGCAGGGGTCTCTCCCTTGCTATCATGCTTATAAATCTCAGCATTGTCTACAACTGTAACCTGGGATGCCCTGTCCCCGACTCGAAACCTGAAAGTCTTATGAGAGAGGTTGACGACCGGAATGAGGGCACCTTTGTTAAGCACTACAATAAGGTGGTGGGGAATTAATAACCTATGACACCTCCCAGCCACCTGAAGGGTGGTACCTAATTGGATGTGACGTCCTACGGAAACCTGCAGGAATTTAACAGACTGGGGGGGGGGGGGCAAGTTTATTTCGTCAGTGCATGCAAAACACATGACCTTCTATCGGGGTCTTGAAGAGACTTAAATAATAATTTAGGAAATTTACGTTAAATTTTTGTTTTCTCTTAACTGACGCTACAACTGGAGGAGGGTCGACCATTTTCACTGGGTAAGAACTTCTTCCCAAACGCAGTCTACCGTTCCGAGCACCTTTGCTTGCAGACAAAGAGTAATTAAAACGGGACAGGAAATCCATTCCCACGAGTACGTCTCCAGGATAATCAAGATCTCCAACTGCTGTACAAGTGTGAGGGTGACAGTCCTCATTAATCTCAAAATTAATGGTACTATGACCCAAGATGTTAATTTTCCCTCCAATTATAGCTGTTAATTGTTTATCGGTACACTTAAGGCATGCCTCTTTAAGTTTGCTGAAGGCTGACTTTTTAAATAATGTCGCTTGAATTCCGGTATCCACAAACGCAGTCAACCTCAACTTTTTTGACCACCTCAAAAGTCGGCATGCCATCATTAGGGGCAGCCCTCTCTCAAATCGCTGTCGGTACCTCCCGGCAGTTCGCTTTCAATTGGCCCCTCTTCCCACATTTATAACAACAACGAGGATCCCTTCCTGCACTCCGTGGGGGTTATCCCGTGCGTGAACCGCCCTCCGCTTGTGTCTGGGGGTAGCCTGACCTGGTGCCTCCCTGCCCGTCCGCTAAAGTCCCGCTCACCGTATGAACGTATGGTGAAGACCGAGGTGCCTGCGGCTCCGCATCCAGATCCTCATCTATGAAATCTTCCGCGTATTGCACGAGTTCCTTGAAACTCATGGAAGCTGTGTTCGTTGCTAGGTACGGGCCTATGTGAGCGGGCAGGGCCTTACAAAACAGTTGTTTTGCAATTGGTCCTCCTCTTGCGCCTCATAACCCAACTCCTGAGTGAGATCGCTAGCCCTGGACCTAAGAAAGGTCCCGAAATCTTTCAAATGAGATCCGCTCTCCCTTGTAAGTGACGTTAGATAGCGGCGAGCCTCTTCCCTAGTAATTTTTGCCTTAAACCAGTCCTTGATGGCCTGAGCAAACTGTGGTCACGTCACCAAATGCCTGAATTCCTCAGACTTCCTAAGGGGCCCGTCACGACAATCACATGTCCCGTGGCCAGAGTAATTTTCGTTTCATCATCAGGCGCCGCGGCTAACACCGATTCCATCTCCCACAGCCAATTCTCCACGGAACGGTTGCATTCCACTTTATTCGAGGGGTGCTCAGCACAATTCAACCTCGGCAAGGAGGGCTTCGGGTGTGACGCCACGAGCCCCGACGGGTATGATTGGGTGCTATGGGTGTAAGAGGACGCCTGACCAGGGTGGGGAGAAGCTGGGATGGGTTGGGAGAGGCAGGACTGGGGGTGGAATTGGGATGAGGAAGGATTTCCCGGGAACACATGCGCTACACCTAGTGGGTAACTAGTGGCAGGAGTGCTCTGGTAAGGGGGGAAATTGACACTGGTTGATAGCGTGGGTGTTGAGGGTGATAATGTAGTGTATGTTGCTGTGGTGGTGAACCCTGTTGTATATGTGTCTGTTATTGTGCCCCATGCTGTACACGTTGTGGTTGTAGGCCCGGTTGTAACTGTTGTTGTTAATAAACACTTCTTGCTTTCTTGTGTGATATTCTTTATAACATGTTTAGTTCTTCTTGGATGATGATCATTGCAGTGTCACCATCAGGGCCTTCGAGGATGTTATCTGGTGATACACCTTCATGTTAATGATCTTATTAACACTGTAAGCTTGCGACAATGTATATCACAGTAATAAATTACGTTTATGCTAATTAGCAAAATACAGAATGGTAATGAATATTTCTCCAGTGTGTTGTGTGACTGGGAACTATTTACTTGTTGTAAGAGTGGTACTTTGGCTTAGAACACTATACAAAATATATATAAGCTGTTTTAAAGAGATGTGACACTACTGGCACAATTCGTGACGTAGTGTAATGTGTTCAATACTTGACATAGTGTGATGTGTTCAATATGTGACGTAGTGTGATGTGTTCAATACGTGACGTAGTGTGATGTGTTCAATATGTGATGTAGTGTGATGTGTTCAATATGTGACGTAGTGTGATGTGTTCAATACTTGACGTAGTGTGATGTGTTCAATATTTGATGTAGTGTGACGTATTCAATACTTGACGTAGTGTGATGTGTTCAATATGTGACGTAGTGTAATGTGTTCAATACTTGACGTAGTGTGATGTGTTCAATATGTGACGTAGTGTGATGTGTTCAATATGTGACGTAGTGTGATGTGTTCAATACTTGACGTAGTGTGATGTGTTCAATACTTGCCGTAGTGTGATGTGTTCAATATGTGACACAGTGTAATGTGTTCAATACTTGACGTAGTGTGATGTGTTCAATATGTGACGTAGTGTGATGTGTTCAATATGTGACGTAGTGTGATGTGTTCAATATGTGATGTAGTGTGATGTGTTCAATACTTGACGTAGTGTGATGTGTTCAATATGTGACGTAGTGTGATGTGTTCAATATGTGATGTGCTCAATATATGACGTAGTGTAATGTGTTCAATACTTGACGTAGTGTGATGTGTTCAATACGTGACGTAGTGTGATGTGTTCAATACGTGACGTACCACTCAACTAATTGTACTCACCTTATTGTGCTTGCGGGGGTTGAGCTTTGGCTCTTTGGTCCTGCCTCTCAACCGTCAATCAACAGGTGTACAGATTCCTGAGCCTACTGGGCTCTATCATATCTACATTTGAAACTGTGTATGGAGTCAGCCTCCACCACATCACTTCCTAGTGCATTCCATTTATTAACTACTCTGACACTGAAAAAATTCTTTCTAACATCTCTGTGGCTTATCTGGGTACTAAGTTTCCACCTGTGTCCCCTTGTTCGTGTCCCACCCGTGCTGAAGAGTTTGTCTTTGTCCACCCAGTCAATTCCCCTGAGAATTTTGTAGGTGGTTATCATGTCTCCCCTTACTCCTCTGTTTTCCAGGGATGTGAGGTTTAGCTCCATTAGCCTTTCCTCGTAGCTCATTCCTCTCAGTCCCGGGACGAGCCTGGTGGCATACTACTGAATCTTCTCTAACTTTGTCTTGTGTTTAACTAGGTAAGGACTCCAGGCTGGAGCTACATACTCCAGGATTGGTCTTACATAAGTGGTATACAGGGTCCTGAACAATTCCTTACACAAGTTTCTAAAGGCAGTTCTTATGTTGGCCAGTCTAGCGGATGATATTCTTTTGATGTGTGCCTCTGGGGTCAGGTTCAGTCTGATATCAACCCCCAGATCTTTCTCTCTATTTGACTCTTGCAGGATTTCACCTCCCAGATGATACCTTGTGTTCAGCCTCCTGCTCCCTTCGCCTAATTTCATTACCTTACACTTTCCTGAGTTGAACTTTAGCAGCCATTTTCTAGACCATTCCTCCAGTTTGTCGTGGAGAGTTCTCCAGTTAGTGTGATGTATGAAGTACTTGATGTAGTGTGATGTGTTCAATACTTGACGTAGTGTGATGTGTTCAATACTTGATGTAGTGTGATGTGTTTAATACTTGATGTAGTGTGATGTGTTCAATACTTGACGTAGTGTGATGTGTTCAATATGTGACGTAGTGTGATGTGTTCAATACTTAATGTAGTGTGATGTGTTTAATACTTGATGTAGTGTGATGTGTTCAATATGTGACGTAGTGTGATGTGTTCAATATGTGACTTAGTGTGATGTGTTCAATATGTGACGTAGTGTGATGTGTTGAAGATGTGACGTAGTGTGATGTGTTCAATACGTGTCGTAGTGTGATGTGTTCAATACGTGACGTAGTGTGATGTGTTCAATACGTGACATAGTGTGATGTGTTCAATATGTGACGTAGTGTGATGTGTTTAAGACGTGACGTAGTGTGATGTGTTCAATACGTGACGTAGTGTCATGTGTTCAATATGTGATGTGTTCAACATGTGACTTAGTGTGAGGTGTAGAATATGTGACGTAGTGTGAAGTGTTCAATATGTGCCGTAGTGTGAGATGTCATAAATGTGCAGTATTGAGTGATACCATAAATATTTTATGTTGTGTGTCACTCTATGGGAACTCTAATATGTAACATCTTAACAACTGAGTAATTTGCTTCCTCATATACATAATGAATAATGTAGCAGAATATATGTAATGTGTTGTGTACAGTAAGATTATTATTTTGAGTGCATATTTCTTGTGATTAATGTCACTCTAATTGTTGATCCTTTATTGTTTCTTAGGCAGGCTGGGGAACTTTGACATCGTTAGTGCTATGTATTCTATTATAAAATAACAATATTCTATTTTGTTACACCATAAATGTGATGTGTTGTGTGACATGGATGTTTATAAGGATGAGATGTATAGGTGTGTCTCTTACCGCCAACATGTCTAGTGTTGACGTCTGCTCCAGCGTCGAGGAGGACCTTCACAGTGTTGTCGTGACCACCTGCGGCTGCCCAGGAAAGGGCTGTCCTGTCTGTCAACAGATACCACTATTGTTATTATACATAAACCATCACGATTCTTGAGGTTTCTCTAAAGTGTTGAAATAAACCGTCCATGATGAACAAATTTTATACCTCTGAAGTGAAATACAAACTCTAAATATTATGCAAATCGATTTTCCATTGTAAGTTTAATAGAGGATAACTGTGTTAAAATATGTTCAGAATAGATCACCACTAAAGATATCCGACATCCCACCGGTTCTTATTTGATAACTTATTTCATAAAACGATAGAGCTAAAAGTGGTATTATTATGTAAATCAATTAAAAACTTTTTTTTGAAAATAGTAGTGTATATATATATATATATATATATATATATATATATATATATATATATATATATATATATATATATATATATATATATATATATATATATATATATATTTCTAGTCTGACGCGACACGGGCGCGTTTCGTAAAACTTATTACATTTTCAAAGACTTTAGTTCACAAATACACAACTGAATAGAACTTACGTATCTCCGAGTTTATATCTACATTTGAGTGAGGTGGGAGGGGTGATGTGGCATTAACACAAGACAGAACAAGAGGGGATATTAATAGGGTATTAAAAGTATCAACACAAGACAGAACACAAACAATGGGTATTGAATAGAAGTGTTTGTAGAAAGCCTATTGGTCCATATTTCTTGATGCTTCTATATTGGAGCGGAGTCTTGAGGTGGGTAGAATATAGTTGTGCAATAATTGGCTGTTGATTGCTGGTGTTGACTTCTTGATGTGTAGTGCCTCGCAAACGTCAAGCCGCCTGCTATCGCTGTATATATCGACGATTTCTGTGTTGTTTACTAGGATTTCTCTGGCGATGGTTTGGTTGTGGGAAGAGATTATATGTTCCTTAATGGAGCCCTGTTGCTTGTGCATCGTTAAACGCCTAGAAAGAGATGTTGTTGTCTTGCCTATATACTGGGTTTTTTGGAGCTTACAGTCCCCAAGTGGGCATTTGAAGGCATAGACGACGTTAGTCTCTTTTAAAGCGTTCTGTTTTGTGTCTGGAGAGTTTCTCATGAGTAGGCTGGCCGTTTTTCTGGTTTTATAGTAAATCGTCAGTTGTATCCTCTGATTTTTGTCTGTAGGGATAACGTTTCTATTAACAATATCTTTCAGGACCCTTTCCTCCGTTTTATGAGCTGTGGAAAAGAAGTTCCTGTAAAATAGTCTAATAGGGGGTATAGGTGTTATATATATATATATATATATATATATATATATATATATATATATATATATATATATATATATATATATATATACATATATATACATATATATATATATATATATATATATATATATATATATATATATATATATATATATATATATATATATATATATATATATATATATATATATATATATATATATATATATATATATATATATATATATATATATATATATATATATATATATATATATATATATATATATATATATATATATATATATATATATATATATATATATATGTCGAATTATTAATCTTACTTTTTCGGTCATATTTAATAATTTATATATATATATATATATATATATATATATATATATATATATATATATATATATATATATATATATATATAATATATATATTAATTAGTATATTTTGGTAGCAGACTTTCCTGTACACATATATTATTAAATATGACCGAAAAAGTAAGATTAATAATTTTAACACGAATTTTCTCTATCTTTCTTATGTTTCTTTTCACTGTTGATGGTAATTCAAAGATCAATTCTCCAAAATTAATTTTTATTTCTAGTCTGACGCGACACGAGCGCGTTTCGTAAAATTTATTACATTTTCAAAGACTTTAGTTTACAAACACACAACTGAAACTGAATAGAGCTTACACATCTTCGAGGTTTATATCTACATTTGGATGAGGTGAAAAACGAACTTTCAACAATGGGTATTCAATGGGTATTAAATTCCAACACAAGACAGAACACGAAACAATGGGTATTGAATAGAAGTAATTGTAGAAAGCCTATTGGTCCATATTTCATGATGCTTTTATATTGGAGCGGAGTCTTGAAGTGGGTAGAATATAGTTGTGCATTAATTGGCTGTTGATTGCTGGTGTTGACTTCTTGATGTATAGTGCCTCACAGACGTCAAGCCGCCTGCTATCGCTGTATCTATCGATGATTTCTGTGTTGTTTGCTAAGATTTCTCTGGTGATGGATTGGTTGTGGGAAGAGATTATATGTTCCTTAATGGAGCCCTGTTGCTTATGTATCGTTAAACGCCTGGAAAGAGATGTTGTTGTCTTGCCTATATACTGTTTTTTTTAGGCTTACAGTCCCCAAGAGGGCATTTGAAGGCATAGACGACGTTGGTCTCTTTTAAAGCGTTCTGCTTTGTGTCTGGAGAGTTTCTCATGAGTAGGCTGGCCGTTTTTCTGGTTTTATAGTAAATCGTCAGTTGTATCTTCTGATTTTTGTCTGTAGGGATAACGTTTCTACTGACAATATCTTTCAGGACCCTTTCCTCCGTTTTATGGGCTGTGGAAAAGAAGTTCCTGTAAAATAGTCTAATAGGGGGTATAGGTTTGGTGTTAGTTGTCTCTCCAGAGGTTGCATGGCGTTTCACTTTCCTTTTGTGAAGGGAAACCAAATTTTCAGGTGATTTGGTTAAATGCTATGCCCAAGATTACCATCCGAGTTGCCGGCGGGGAAGTGGTTCAAATAGCTTCGGCTACCACTTCCTTTTGTCCGGCCGTGATGGTCAAGCGGATTAAGGCGCCCTGTAGTTACCAGTAACGTTGCTCCTGGGAGAATGGGTTCGAGTCACTTCTGGGGTGTGAGTTTTCAGTCGCATATAGTCCTGGAGACCATTCAGGCTTGTTTGCATTTGTGTTCCTCACGTGTGCCCCAAAGAATGAGGTGATTTGGTGAAATGCTATGCCCAAAATTATCATCCGAGTTGCCGGCGGGGAAGTGGTTCAAATAGCTTCGGCTACCACTTCCTTTTGTCCGGCCGTGATGGTCAAGCGGATTAAGGCGCCCTGTAATTACCAGTTGCATTGCTCCTGGGAGTATGGGTTCGAGTCACTTTTGGGGTGTGATTTTTCAGTCGCATATTGTCCTGGGGACCATTCAGGCTTGTTTGCATTTGTGTTCCTCACGTGTGCCCCAAAGAATGAGGTGATTTGGTGAAATGCTATGCCCAAGATTACCATCCGAGTTGCCGGCGGGGAAGTGGTTCAAATAGCTTCGGCTACCACTTCCTTTTGTCCGGCCGTGATGGTCAAGCGGATTAAGGTGCCCTGTAGTTACCAGTTGCGTTGCTCCTGGGAGTATGGGTTCGAGTCACTTCTGGGGTGTGATTTTTCAATCGCACATAGTCCTGGGGACCATTCAGGCTTGTTTGCATTTGTGTTCCTCACGTGTGCCCCAAAGAATGAGGTGATTTGGTGAAATGCTATGCCCAAGATTACCATCCGAGTTGCCGGCGGGGAAGTGGTTCAAATAGCTTCGGCTACCACTTCCTTTTGTCCGGCCGTGATGGTCAAGCGGATTAAGGCGCCCTGTAGTTACCAGTTGCGTTGCTCCTGGGAGTATGGGTTCGAGTCACTTCTGGGGTGTGATTTTTCAGTCGCATATAGTCCTGGGGACCATTCAGGCTTGTTTGCATTTGTGTTCCTCACGTGTGCCCCAAAGAATGAGGTGATTTGGTGAAATGCTATGCCCAAGATTACCATCCGAGTTGCCGGCGGGGAAGTGGTTCAAATAGCTTCGGCTACCACTTCCTTTTGTCCAGCCGTGATGGTCAAGCGGATTAAGGCGCCCTGTAGTTACTAGTTGCGTTGCTCCTGGGAGTATGGGTTCGAGTCACTTCTGGGGTGTGATTTTTCAGTCGCATATAGTCCTGGGGACCATTCAGGCTTGTTTGCATTTGTGTTCCTCACGTGTGCCCCAAAGAATGAGATGATTTGGTGAAATGCTATGCCCAAGATTACCATCCGAGTTGCCGGCGGGGAAGTGGTTCAAATAGCTTTGGCTACCACTTCCTTTTGTCCAGGCGTGATGGTCAAGCGGATTAAGGCGCCCTGTAGTTACTAGTTGCGTTGCTCCTGGGAGTATGGGTTCGAGTCACTTCTGGGGTGTGATTTTTCAGTCGCATATAGTCCTGGGGACCATTCAGGCTTGTTTGCATTTGTGTTCCTCACGTGTGCCCCAAAGAATGAGGTGATTTGGTGAAATGCCATGCCCAAGATTACCATCCGAGTTGCCGGCGGGGAAGTGGTTCAAATAGCTTCGGCTACCACTTCCTTTTGTCCGGCAGTGATGGTCAAGCGGATTAAGGCGCCCTGTAGTTACCAGTTGCGTTGCTCCTGGGAGTATGAGTTCGAGTCACTTCTGGGGTGTGAGTTTTCAGTCCCATATAGTCCTGGGGACCATTCAGGCTTGTTTGCATTTGTGTTCCTCACGTGTGCCCCAAAGAATGAGATGATTTGGTGAAATGCTATGCCCAAGATTACCATCCGAGTTGCCGGCGGGGAAGTGGTTCAAATAACTTCGGCTACCACTTCCTTTTGTCCGGCCGTGATGGTCAAGCGGAATAAGGCACCCGGTAGTTACCAGTTGCGTTGCTCCTGGGAGTATGGGTTCGAGTCACTTCTGGGGTGTGAGTTTTCAGTCATATATATATATATATATATATATATATATATATATATATATATATATATATATATATATATATATATATATATATATATATATATATATATATATATATATATACATATATATAATTTGAAAAGTTAACATATAAAAGCACAGTAAATTAGTTATATAAGAGAAGACCATATCAGAGCAGCAAGAAGATTTTTTCATTACCAGAATCAGGAACGTAACTGCTGACAACTTATTCAAATCTTTTCAATGTTGGAAAAACTAAACAGATGTATAACAATCTTATTATAAATATATATTTTTGACATACACTGAGTGACAGTTATCTAAGAATTTGAAAGATGATATATTGTAAAGATAACATTTTTTCACAAATTTAAGGTAATTTGTCATAGAACTAATATAAACTAATCATACCATGACATTAAATACATTAGCATACCCTCAGTATTTAACATCAACATATTCTGGGCCTATCCTGTCTTAAAATCACCGCAAATGCATAGTTCTAATAGCCTCGGTCTGACTTTAGTTGGACAAAATTGCCTGCCAGTAATCCATCTCTCTGTGACTTTGTTCTTTAATCTTTCAAAATATTCAGCAGGGGGGTCTCCCCGAAGAAAGATATTCGAACCCACAATGGATGAACTTACTAGGGTGAACCGATAGCTCCAGCCTTGTAAAATGACCATTATAGGTGTCCTACACTAAGAAGGCTTGGCAATAAAATGTTGGTAATACTAGCCTGAGGTAAGAAAAACATTGTTGCCATCATTTAACCAAAGTACCTATTATTGGAATCTTAATGTTGCTATTTGACGATACTTGATGGAGGAAAGAGAAACATTGTTGACATCATCAGTTAAAAAAGATAAACCTTTATCATTGTTAAAGATACACTAAACCTAAACTCCAACATTCGTATTTTACATTGCTAGCTTTATGTACAAATAACAAGATGTTATTTTTCCCAATTAATATTATTGGAGTTAATGATATCATGCTTCACACTAGCTGATATCTAACTATACTGAATTGAGAGGAGGGCAATATTTTGTTATCATTGTCAGATAAGCAAGATGATCACTGACGATATCCTTCATCAACTAAGTTGTTATATGATCACACATGCTGGAGACAAGGAAAACAAGGAGTTGACATTGTTAGTTAAACAATATCTATATAAATAAAAATTTAAATGTTCGTTTGTTCAAAATCGCTAATCTCCGAAAGTTCTTAACCGATTTGCTTTGAAATTTTCACACAACGTTCCATTCGCATCCGGCCAAGTTTTTATATACATACTATATAGATGTCACGTCTGTGACGGTAAAAAAAACATGTTTTTTTCTGAAAAACTGTGTTTTTTCGTCTTTTTCATGTGAGAGAAATCTTCAAAACCTCTTTACCGATTGCTTTGAAATTTTGAGACAACGTTGCATTCGAATTGGCGCGTCTTTTTCTATATCTACTATATATATGCCTCACCTGTGACAGGAAAAAACATGCTTTTTATGAAAAACAGCACCATCTGATGGGCGTAAGGGCTATACACACTGTAATCTCTTGAAGTTCTTCACTAATTGCTTTGAAATTTTGAAACAACGTTGCATTCGAATAGGCGCGTCTTTTTATATACCTACTATATAGATGCCATCCCTGTGACAGGTAAAAACATGCGTTTTTGAAAAACAGCGCCATCTGTTGCACATAATGGCAACATGCACGTTATACCAAATATGTCACGAATTCCATTTCAATGTTTCCGATTGCATTGATAAATTTTATTTCCATATATTTTGATATATTTTATTTTTTAGTGAATTATTTTGTGTGACATTATGTTGGAATTGAGCTGTGTTGTTTACCATAACATTCATTTCATAGTTATAAGTTTAGATGCCACACCTGTGACAGGTAAAACTATGCTTTTTCTTGAAAAACAGCGCCATCTGTTGCATAAAAGAGCAATACACATTCTATACTTGATATGGTACAATTCCGTTTCAATGTTTGTGTTTGTGCATAATCGCTAATCTCCGAAAGTTCTTCACCGAGTGCTTTGAAATTTTCACACAACGTTCCATTCGCATCAGCCAGGTTTTTATATACATACTATATACATGTTACGTCTGTGACGGTAAAAAAAACATACTTTTTCTGAAAAACTGTTTTTCATGTGAGGGAAATCCTCGATACCTCTGTACCGATTGCTTTGAAATTTTGACACAACTTTGCATTCGAATTGGCGAGTTTTTTTATATTCCTACTATATCTGCGACAGGCTGTTTTTGAAATACAGCGCCATCTGTTGCACATAATAGCATCATGCACGCTATACTAAATATGTAACAAATTCCATTTCAATGTTTCCGATTGCATTGATAAATTTTATTTTCATAGATTTCGATTTATTTAATTTTTTATTGAATTATTTTGTGTGACATTGTGGTGGAATTGAGCTGTGTTGTTAACCATATCGTTAATTTCGTAAGTATATGTATAGATGCCAAACCTGTGACAGGTAAGACTATGTTTTTTTTGAAAAACAATGTAATCTGTTGCATGTAACAGCAACACACATGCTATACTAAATGTTACAACTCCATTTCAATGTTTCTGATTGCATAGATAAATTGAATTTTCATATATTTTGATTTATTTTCATTTTGATTTAATTATTTTGTGTGAATTGCGTTGGAATTAAGCTGTGTTGTTTACCATACCGTTCATTTGGTGAGTTTAGTTTAGATTTTTAGTTTTTCATATTTTCATTTCATTTTTTAATTGTTTTTATTATATTTCAGTGATGGGAACATCAGATCACTTGATGATCCCAATTTTCTGATGGGAACATCAGACCATTTGGGAAGGCATCGGACGAGGGTGTGGGGAATAGCGAGGATGACGAGGAGACGGAAGTGAGAGATAGTGGGGAGGACGAGGGAAGAGGAGAGGGGGTAATGGTGGGGAAGGACGGGGGACAGGGGAGTTTGGGATGGTGGTGACGAGGGGATGGGGTAATGGAGAATGGTGAGGAGGACAAAGGGACAGGGGAGTGGGGAATGGTGGTAAGGAAGAGATGATGGTGGAGTGGGCAATGGTGGGGACGACGAGGGGACGGGTGAAGGGGGAATGGTGGGGAGGACTGGGGTACAGGGAAGGTTGCTGTGGCTCAGCAACGCACATGCCACAACAACGGGTGGCCGGGTACTGCTAGTTACTAATAAAGATATTATGCATCCCACCCGTTGTTATCTGAGCAAAACGACTTGAGACTGAAGCAAACATGTGTTAACTATGTAATTAAAACATCATAACATAATTCTTGACTCTCACAATTGTTTGCTAACCATTAGATATTGAGACAAAAGCAGGAGAGTTTCACTATTTTCAGTTATATATGAAGTACATATTTTCTACACAGCACCAGTCACTGTACTAACCTGCAACTAGAGCATCAAGGAGTTGTAATTGTTGCACTTTCATTTATATGAATAAATGAAACTCCAGAAGTCATATTGCCCATATTCATTCATACTGAAAAAAACTTATGTATTGTGACGGGTTGTGGTATCGCAGCCAAACTGAACCAAGATGGTATTGCTCTCCCTCACACAAATAAAAAAAATGTTGCTATTGGCCTTGCAGTGTGTAAGTCGCAGGTGGACACAAATGAAAATCATCAAATAAATAATTAAACAATTTACTGAAATAATAATGAACATAAATGCCCCTGAAAATACTTGGCTATCATGTAATGCAAAGGTGAACAAGTTAATATGACATTAATACAAAAATAAACTATAAACAATGAATAAAAGCATAAATATATACTGGAATACTGAAGACAGCTACCATACCACCATGGCATCAGTCACACGGCGTTGGCTGGAGGTGAGAGACACCAAGGTAATTCTAGAGCACTAAGGGAGAGATTGGCTCTCTGGGGTTGTTGTTGTTGTTAAAGATTGGCTACCTGGAACAAAAAGGTCCAGGTAACACGGGCTATGGTGCTCTCCAGGGAGGCAGCGCCCTTTATAAAGTCCGGCAGTGATGACTCCTCCAGTGTCACCACAAGGTGGACATCTGGTCAACTAGCAAACTGCTCGTTGTGGCTGGCGATGCCTTTGTGTTGAGCTGCACCACTGCCAGTTGAAGGCGGCTAACTGCTTGTTTGTGGGGGCAAACTACCGGTTAGCAGACGCGCCGGGCTTGCCTCTGAGTCGTGCCAGGCCGTGCCAGGCTGTGCCAGGCCGTGCCAGGCTGTGCCAGGCTGTGCCAGGCCCTGGAGGGTATTGAGAGGTGGCAGGACTGATGACTCATCTGGGCTGGTGTAGATGTAGACTTCCAGTGCAGAGGCATTGAAGGTGAAGGGAAAAGGCAGTTCCACTGACATGCAGGGGATTCATGTGACAGATCCTCCCCAAAGCCTTTTCCTAATGCCTGAGATGTCGATTCTGGAAGGAGTGTGGGAGCGGAAGGTTCCACTTCATGAACACGTGATAGTGCGTCCGCAACTATGTTGTCTGATCCTTTGATGTAGAAGATCTGGACGTTGTAGTTTTGTAAGTACAAGGCCCAACGAAGTAGACGCTGGTTGGAGAATTGGGCTTGCTGTAGAAAACGAAGAGTATTATGATCGTAATAGATGGTGATAGGTTGGTGTCCCTTGAAGGTAAGGTTCATAACGTTGCAAGCATAGGACGATGGCGAGTAGCCCCTTCTCTATAGTGCTGTAGTTTTGTTGGTGAGGCTACAGCTTGTAGATGTAGTAGCTGACTGGTAGGACTTCTCCCTCTCTTTGCTGCATCAGGACACCCCCAATGCCGGTGCTGCCGGCATCAACATTAAGGATGAAGGAAGATGAAGGTTTCACATCTGGAGAGGCGAGAATAGGGTTAGTACACAGCAAAGTTTTCAATTGTTCGAAGGCAATGGATTGTGAGTTGGTCCAAATGTATTTCCTTTTAGGGCTCTTTAGATCTATTAAAGGTGTGCCAACTATGCTGAAATTCTTGCAGAACCTACGATAGTAAGACGCTAGTCCCAAGAATCTCATAAGTTGTTTACGAGTAGTGGGCTGTGAATATTTTTGGATGGCTTGAAGATGTATGTCTAAAGGTGCTAAGCTTCCACTGCCTATAACATGACCAAAGTATTGTACTTTACCTTTAGTAAACGTGGAGTTGCCCAAATTAATGGTGAGACCAGCCTGGAGAAGCTTGTAGAATAGTCGTTGTAGTCGGTCCAGATGTTCTTCCCACGAGTTGGTTGCTACAACGATGTCGTCCAGGTAGGCATAGGTGTTGTAAAGATTTTGGATGACGAGGTTCACAGCTCGCTGGAAAGTAATTGGGGCATTGCAAAGTCTAAAAGGTAACCGTCCATACCTAAAAAGGGCAAAAGGAGTGATAAAGGCTGAGATATCTTTAGCACACTCAAAAAGTTTGATTTGATAGTAGCCCTTTAAGATATCTATTTGGGACAAAAAGAGGGCATTACCTATTGCATCTAAGGTGTCGTCGATGCGAGGTAAAGGATAAGAGTCCTTGACGGTAACTGCATCTATCTTCCTATAATCGGTGCACAACCTCTCCGTAGGGTGCAGACGCACCTCCACAGATCTCCAGTATCAGATAATGATACTGGTAATGGCTCCAAAGGGCCACCACTTACCGTGGTGGCCCTATTCATGCCCGTGCCACCTTTTGGGTGGCTTAATCTTCATCAATCAATTTACCTTGCCAATATGGTTTGGGAACCAGTATGCATGGTGAAGCCCAAGGAGACTCACAAGGTGTAGCTCATCCATTGCTAAGGAGGTACTTTACTTCTGCGAACATGGCTTCTCTCTTTTGTAGACTGATGCGGTTGTAAGGTTGACGGATGGGCATCGTATCAGGAAGCAGCTGGATATCATGTTGCACTCAATTACATTCATTTGAGTGTCCTGAAACAGTTTTTTATGCATAGACCTTAATTTAATTAAAGGAGCACTATTGTTAGAATGTTCTAGGTATTTGGGAAGATCTTTTAAAATCTCACTGTTAGACTTTATGGTCTCGGTGTTATTTTTACCATCGGATGAAGAGGTATCATGGTATGCATCACTGTTGAGATACCTCTCGGTAAAAACAGATACAGATAATAACACTGGTGGCGGATTACCTTGATAACTCATGAGCAGGTTGACGTGGCAGAGTTGTGTCTTGCGACGCCGGTCCGGAGTCTCTAGAATGTAGTTGTTGTTGTTCTTGCACCCTTTGATGCGATAAGGTCCTGAAAATTTATTTTTAAATGGAGAGGTTGGGATAGGAAAATAGGCTAGAACAAAGTCTCCTACATTAAACTTTCTTACCTTAGTGTTCTTGTCATATTGTGCTTTCATCTTATGTTGGGAGATCAGTAAATTATCACTAGCAAACTTATGTAATTGTTTATTTCTCAAATTTTGAAGAAACTGAGGCACATTAAGGGAATCACTGAAGGTGGTTGACGTCAAGGAATCTTTAAAAGCTTTTAGAGGACCACGGAGTAGGGTGTAAGACGCACAGAGGAATTTTTTTTTTCAGGCCAGAGGACCCCTGTGCGGTGTAAGACGCACAGACGAATTTTTGTTATTCTGGAAATTCGTGTGTAGCGCTTCGGGGTTTCAGGTGAATTTGTAAATTCCCCTGTAGCGCTTCGGGGTTTCAGGTGAATTTGTAAATTCCCCTGTAGCGCTTTGGGGTTTTCAGGTGAATTTGGGGAGTCACAGATTTGGAATTAGGGAATTCTTATAATGAAAAATAATGTCATACGAGTTTGTTAAAGTTCTTATGAGAAAAATAATTTCCGAGACATAGAAGTTTGTTAAGGGCTTATGGAACAAATTCAAGTAACGTATGTAGCTCTTTAGGGTTTCCAGGAGAACTCTACGGACATATTTTACATGTTTTCAACTTACAAAATTGTCTATGTAAGCCTTAGTTATTCATATAAATTTAGAAAGTTATCTTTATAAGTCAGGGTTTTTCAGGGTTTCGTACATCACACCCCCCTCCCTCCCTCCCCCTTACCTCGCAATCTCTCGCGTCACCTTTATTTACTTTACGCCCGGCCAGCCAGTCGGCTCTTATCATATCTTATCTTCGCCATAATATCTTGACCGTCCCTCCTCTCTCTCTCTCCTTTCATTCAGTTCAGTTCAACTATTTTCCAACATCGTATGTTTGCTCCTTTTCATTAAGCAAGTCAGTTTTACACAAATAAATCGTGTTAGTAAGCAAGTTCTAGCTCACGTTCCCCCACCTTACTCCCCTGTCATATAATGAATACTATCATTCCAATCCCTCTAAAATTTAAAAATAATCATATTTCAAACGTAGTTCAATACAGTAATTTAGTTACCAAGCTCCAGCGCTTGTCCCCCACCTTATTTCGTTTTATACAAGATCGTTAGTAACAGTCCAATTTCCCTGAAATTTTTACCCTCTGTATTTCAGACACCGTAAATAAAATCAAGTCAGTTACTGAACTCCAGCTCTCGTCCCCGCCTTAGTTCTCTTTCATATCTTTGTAAATAATACATCAATTCCCCTGAAATTTTTACCCTCTGTATTTCAGACACCGTAAATAAAATCAAGTCAGTTATCGAGCTCCAGCTCTCGTCCCCGCCTTAGTTCTCCTTCGTATCTTTGTAAATAACCCATCAATTTCCCTAAAATTAAAAGCAGACATACATCAAAGCTAGTAAATAAGATCAAGTCAGTTACTGAGCTCCAGCTCTCGTCCCCACCTTAGTTCTCTCTCGTATCTTTGTAAATAACCCATCAATTTTCCCCTGAAATTTTTACCCTCTGTATTTCAGACATAGTAAATCTGATGAAAACAATTATAAAACTCTAGCTCTTGTCCTCTGTCCAAGCTCACTTTTGTAAATTCATTACTCTCAGTCCAAATCACCCAACTACATTTTCAGACATAGTAAATAAAAACCAGTTCAGTTATCAAGTTTCAACTCTTGTGCCCCAGCTTAGTTCATTTGTGCAAGTTCTTTATTTTCCAACTAAATCACCTGAGATTTAAGATCACCTTATTTTCTAACGTAGTAAATTTAATCTGGACATTAGCAAAGCTCCATTTCCTCAGCCTTAGATCATCAGACATAAATATATTCGATCAAGTCCCTCTCCAGCCTATCTGTTTTATCAGAGTAATTACTTTACCCTTCTCATCCCCAACGTATCAATCCCCAACGTATCAAAACCTTCAATAATCATACTGTATTTGCATATTTTCTCTATATTCAGCTGTGTTCTTCACATTTTGTCAATGTTTTCTGTGTTCACTCCATGTTCTTCAAATGTTCACAGTCCCATTCAGTTCATATTTTCACAAGTATCTCCATTTTTTTTCTATAATCTTTCTCTTAGTCTCATTACTTTCTCTACAAATTCTAGTCATATTTTCTATGTTTTCATGTTCATCACATGTTCTCTTTACAACTTTTATACTCAATATTCATGCTAACTTCCATATGTTGTGTTCTTTGTCAATATTCATGTTCCTCTATAAGTTCATATTCCCTGCTTGTTCACTCTATTCATCAACTTTTTCTTACATGTTTTCTGTGTTCACCGTATGTTCACTGTGTTCATTCCCTTACTTAATCTCAATTTTTTTTATGTTCTTTGTTTCTTCCATTCACTAACTAGTTCTTTGTCAAATAATATTATACTGCATTACAGTTTCCTCAACAATTTTAGTCACCAAGTTTTTATTTGCAAAACTATGTCAAAGTAATTCTCATAGTCAACTTATTAGTTCTACCAACCCCCGTTCGTAAACAAAATCTACACTTTATTCAGTTCCAAATTTACAAAGACAAACCTTTCTTGCAACTTCTTAACTAAAATCTTTCACCAATCAACTGAAAAACATAGTCACTTTCGTCATTTCTCAACTAAACTTATTATCCAGTCAACTAAAAATAGTCAGAAATAGTCTCGTCCAACACTGTTCTTAACTAAAACAACCTTTCTCTTAGCTAAAAATTGTCAAAGGAAACTTCTTTCAGCACTTTCTTAACAGCCGCTATGTTTCATCAAGAAAAAATTGTCAAAGGAAACTTTCCAAAACTGTTCATAACTAGCTTTTTATCCATCGTCAATCAACTAAAAATAATAACTTTCATCATTTCTTAACTAAACATATTCCCCATTCATCAGAAAATAACCGTGTTCTTCATGTTTCATTGTCATTTCATAACTAAAATTATCCATCAATCAACAGAAAAAGCCATGTTCATCATGTTTTTGTCTTTTGCTTAACTAAAATTATGTTTTGTCAAGTAAGAAAAAATAACCAAAGATATCTTTCATCGCTGTTCTTAACAGACATTATACTTTGGGGAGCACAAAAATAGTCTCCCTCGTCATGTTTTATCTTTTCCTTAACTAAAGTATTCATCAGTCAACTAAAAAATAGTTACTTCATCATGTTTCCTTGTCATTTCTTAACTGAAATATCACTTCTCTCATTTAAAATAGTCATGTGTAACCTCTTTCCAACACTGTTCTAGCTAAAGCAACCTTTCACATCGCTAAAATAGTTACTTCATCATGTTTCCTTGTCATTTCTTAACTGAAATATCACTTCTCTCATCTGAAATAGTCATGTGTAGCCTCTTTCCAACACTGTTCTTAACTAAAGTAGCCTTTCACTTCGCTAAAATAGTCATATTCATCGTTGTTCCTAACTAAAATATATGTCGTTAGGTAAGAAATATAGTCAAAGACATCCTTTGAGACATCAAAGACATCCTTTAAGACTTCAATGGGACTCTTCGAGATATCAAAAGACACTCTCAAACACTCAAAAATTTACTTGCATCCTCAAAGTTATTCTCAGAGGCATAAAAGTAATTCTCAGAGCTATCAAACTTGTTCTCAAAGTCATCAAAGTTATTCACAGAGTCATCAAAGTTAATCTAAGACATCATTTTTCATCAAAGATATTCTCTCTAAACCATCAATGTTCTTCTCTAAGACATAAAAGTTATTCTCTATGTCATCAAAAAGTTATTCTCTGAGCTAACAAAATACTACTCATGTTCTCAAAGACGTTCTCCAATTCATCAAAGTTGTTTCAAAGACATCAAAGTTAATCTCAGAGTTATCCAAAGATATTCTCATGTCCACAAAAGTTATTCACAGAGTCGTCAAAGTTAATCCAAGACATCTTCGTTCTTAAAAGTTATTCTCAGAGACATCTAAAGTTATTCTTTAAGACAACAAAGTCTTTCTCAGAGTCATCAAAGTTATTCTCAGAGTCACCTTTGTTATTCAAAGAAGCCTTCCGAGACATCCTCGTTCAACAAAAACTGTCCTCAGAGCCATCAAAAAGTTAAATACAGTCGTCAAAGTTATTCTCTAAGTATCTTTTCGTTCATCAGAGAAGCTTTCTAAGACATCTTTGTTCATACAAGTTGTTCTCTAAGACATCAATCTTGTTCTCTAAGACATCAAAGATGTTCTCTAAATCATAAAGTTAATCTCTAAGTTACCTTCGTTCGTCAGAGAAACTTTCCAAAACATCTTTGTTCATCAAACTTGTTTTCAAAGTCATCAAAAGTTAATCTAAGACATCTTTTTTCATCAAAGTTATTTTCAGAGACATCTAAAGTTATTATGTAAGACATAAAAGTTATTCTCAGAGTCATCAAATGTTATTCTCGAAGTCATCAAAGATATTTTCAGAGACATCTAAAGTTAATTTCTATGTTATAAAAGTTATTCTCAGAGACATCTAAAGTTAATCTTGGTCATCAAAGTTGTTCTCTAAACATCAATGTTGTTCTCCAAGACATCAAAGATGTTCTCAAAATCATAAAAGTTATTCCCAGAGCTACCAAAGTTATTCTCAAAGTCATCAAAGTTATTCAAAGAGCTAACAAAAGTTATTCTCTAAGTAACCTTTCGTTCATCAGAGAAGCTTTCTAAGACATCTTCGTTCATCAATGTTGTCACCTTTGACAACCTAAGTCACCTTTGTTCATCAAAGAAACATCTCCTTCTTCCATTTGACGTATTTGTTGAATATATTATCCTTTTCCTAACCTTTCAGATGTAGTTTTGTTTCTCCTTTTGTATATTTTTACCCAAACCCACCATCCCACTTAACCTTCTTTCCTTCTTTTACTTTGTTTTCACATATAAGTTCATTCTTTATCTTAGTAATAATAAAAAAATTACAATAGTAAAGAATCAGATCTACTAAGATGTGAAATTGAGAAAAACAAGAGAGCAAGTGAGTGAGAGCATGAAAAGAGGAGAAAAGAGTAAGAGAGAGGGGGGAGGAAAAAGCATGGGAACACTAAGACTTGAATTTGAGAAAAAGAAAAACTAAGTGAATGAGAGTGAGGGTGAGAGAATGGGAGCATTAAGACTTGAATTTGAGAAACAAGAGAGCATTTGAGCAAATGAGTGAGAGGGGGAGGAAGAGAGAGAATAATGGAGAGAGATAGAAAAGGAGGGTTAGAAGGAGTAGGAGTAAAACAAAGTAAAAGAAGGAAAGAAGGTTAAGTGGGATGGTGGGTTTGGGTAAAAATATACAAAAGGAGAAACAAAACTACATCTGAAAGGTTAGGAAAAGGATAATATATTCAACAAATACGTCAAAAAACACAATAAACTACATCTGAAAGGTTAGGTTAAAGGGTTGGGGAATAAGAACATATGATAGAACCTACCAAATACACTACGATTACAAGAGGTTAGGTTAAGGGGTTGGGGAATAAGAATAAATGATAAAAACATAATAAATACAACTTATGAGCAACTTGATGAACTTTAACAAATAACCCTTGATCTGCAAAAATGACCATTTGAGAAATTAGCCCTTGAAACGAGTAAGTTCCCATATATAACAAAAATCCTTTGAAATGGTTAAACACCCAATCTTAAACAAATAACACTTGGAATGCAAAAACGTCCATTTGAGAAATTATCCCTTGAAATGAGTAAATGAATATGAGACAATGATTGACGAAACACAAAAGACAAGAAGGAATACTTATGTAAGTTAGATCATGTCTGGTTTGACTAGATAAGTTAGGATACATCAGTTTGGGATTGTAAGATTAAGTTAGGTAAAGCAAGTTAGGTTACGTTAGGATAGATAAGATAAGTTATATAAGTTAGGTAAGGTAAGGTAAGTTAGGTTAAGCAGGTTAAGTTAAGTTAGGTAATGTAGGTAAGTTAGGTAAGATAGGTAAAGTTAGGTAAGGTAAGGTAACATAGGTAAAGTTAGGTAAGATAGGTAAAGTTAGGTAAGTTAGGTTAAGCAGGTTAAGTTAAGTTAGGTAATGTAGGTAAGTTAGGTAAGATAGGTAAAGTTAGGAAAGGTAGGTAAGGTAAGGTAACATAGGTAAAGTTAGGTAAGATAGGTAAAGTTAGGTAAGATAGGTTAAGCAGGTTAAGTTAGGAAAGGTAGGTAAGGTAAGGTAACATAGGTAAAGTTAGGTAAGATAGGTTAAGCAGGTTAAGTTAGGAAAGGTAGGTAAGGTAAGGTAACATAGGTAAAGTTAGGTTAGGTTAGGTAAGATAGGTAAGGTAAGGTAAAGGTAACATAGGTAAAGTTAGGTTATGCAGGTTAAGTTAGGTAAGATAGGTAAAGTCAGGTAAGATAGGTAAGGTAAGGTAAGATAATATAGGTAAAGTTAGGTAAGATAGGTTAAGCAGGTTAAGTTAGGAAAGGTAGGTAAGGTAAGGTAAGTTATGTTAGGATAGGATAGGTAAAGTTAGGTTTAGGAACGTTACGTTAACTAAGTAACATTGGGTGGAGAGGATAGGTTACGTAGGTTTGAACAGTGTAGTTCAGAGAACAGTTTAAAAGGTAAAATGTCTAAGAAAATATATTTAACAGAAGTGTAAGTTTGATATGAAAAGCTGAACTAGTTACATTTGGGGAGAAATTTTATGCCTGAAGATGTCTTAGAGAACAACAATGTTGTCTTAAAGTATAACCTGATGGAAGAAGGAGAGTTTCTTTGATGAACAAAGGTGACTTAGGTTGTCAAAGGTGACAACATTGATGAACGAAGATGTCTTAGAAAGCTTCTCTGATGAACGAAAGGTTACTTAGAGAATAACTTTTGTTAGCTCTTTGAATAACTTTGATGACTTTGAGAATAACTTTGGTAGCTCTGGGAATAACTTTTATGATTTTGAGAACATCTTTGATGTCTTGGAGAACAACATTGATGTTTAGAGAACAACTTTGATGACCAAGATTAACTTTAGATGTCTCTGAGAATAACTTTTATAACATAGAAATTAACTTTAGATGTCTCTGAAAATATCTTTGATGACTTCGAGAATAACATTTGATGACTCTGAGAATAACTTTTATGTCTTACATAATAACTTTAGATGTCTCTGAAAATAACTTTGATGAAAAAAAATGTCTTAGATTAACTTTTGATGACTTTGAAAACAAGTTTGATGAACAAAGATGTTTTGGAAAGTTTCTCTGACGAACGAAGGTAACTTAGAGATTAACTTTATGATTTAGAGAACATCTTTGATGTCTTAGAGAACAAGATTGATGTCTTAGAGAACAACTTGGATGAACAAAGATGTCTTAGAAAGCTTCTCTGATGAACGAAAAGATACTTAGAGAATAACTTTGACGACTGTATTTAACTTTTTGATGGCTCTGAGGACAGTTTTTGTTGAACGAGGATGTCTCGGAAGGCTTCTTTGAATAACAAAGGTGACTCTGAGAATAACTTTGATGACTCTGAGAAAGACTTTGTTGTCTTAAAGAATAACTTTAGATGTCTCTGAGAATAACTTTTAAGAACGAAGATGTCTTGGATTAACTTTGACGACTCTGTGAATAACTTTTGTGGACATGAGAATATCTTTGGATAACTCTGAGATTAACTTTGATGTCTTTGAAACAACTTTGATGAATTGGAGAACGTCTTTGAGAACATGAGTAGTATTTTGTTAGCTCAGAGAATAACTTTTTGATGACATAGAGAATAACTTTTATGTCTTAGAGAAGAACATTGATGGTTTAGAGAGAATATCTTTGATGAAAAATGATGTCTTAGATTAACTTTGATGACTCTGTGAATAACTTTGATGACTTTGAGAACAAGTTTGATAGCTCTGAGAATTACTTTTATGCCTCTGAGAATAACTTTGAGGATGCAAGTAAATTTTTGAGTGTTTGAGAGTGTCTTTTGATATCTCGAAGAGTCCCATTGAAGTCGTAAAGGATGTCTTTGATGTCTCAAAGGATGTCTTTGACTATATTTCTTACTTAACGACATATATTTTAGTTAGGAACAACGATGAATATGACTATTTTAGCGAAGTGAAAGGCTACTTTAGTTAAGAACAGTGTTGGAAAGAGGCTACACATGACTATTTCAGATGAGAGAAGTGATATTTCAGTTAAGAAATGACAAGGAAACATGATGAAGTAACTATTTTAGCGATGTGAAAGGTTGCTTTAGCTAGAACAGTGTTGGAAAGAGGTTACACATGACTATTTTAAATGAGAGAAGTGATATTTCAGTTAAGAAATGACAAGGAAACATGATGAAGTAACTATTTTTTAGTTGACTGATGAATACTTTAGTTAAGGAAAAGATAAAACATGACGAGGGAGACTATTTTTTGTGCTCCCCAAAGTATAATGTCTGTTAAGAACAGCGATGAAAGATATCTTTGGTTATTTTTTCTTACTTGACAAAACATAATTTTAGTTAAGCAAAAGACAAAAACATGATGAACATGGCTTTTTCTGTTGATTGATGGATAATTTTAGTTATGAAATGACAATGAAACATGAAGAACACGGTTATTTTCTGATGAATGGGGAATATGTTTAGTTAAGAAATGATGAAAGTTATTATTTTTAGTTGATTGACGATGGATAAAAAGCTAGTTATGAACAGTTTTGGAAAGTTTCCTTTGACAATTTTTTCTTGATGAAACATAGCGGCTGTTAAGAAAGTGCTGAAAGAAGTTTCCTTTGACAATTTTTAGCTAAGAGAAAGGTTGTTTTAGTTAAGAACAGTGTTGGACGAGACTATTTCTGACTATTTTTAGTTGACTGGATAATAAGTTTAGTTGAGAAATGACGAAAGTGACTATGTTTTTTAGTTGATTGGTGAAAGATTTTAGTTAAGAAGTTGCAAGAAAGGTTTGTCTTTGTAAATTTGGAACTGAATAAAGTGTAGATTTTGTTTACGAACGGGGGTTGGTAGAACTAATAAGTTGACTATGAGAATTACTTTGACATAGTTTTGCAAATAAAAACTTGGTGACTAAAATTGTTGAGGAAACTGTAATGCAGTATAATATTATTTGACAAAGAACTAGTTAGTGAATGGAAGAAACAAAGAACATAAAAAAAAATTGAGATTAAGTAAGGGAATGAACACAGTGAACATACGGTGAACACAGAAAACATGTAAGAAAAAGTTGATGAATAGAGTGAACAAGCAGGGAATATGAACTTATAGAGGAACATGAATATTGACAAAGAACACAACATATGGAAGTTAGCATGAATATTGAGTATAAAAGTTGTAAAGAGAACATGTGATGAACATGAAAACATAGAAAATATGACTAGAATTTGTAGAGAAAGTAATGAGACTAAGAGAAAGATTATAGAAAAAAAATGGAGATACTTGTGAAAATATGAACTGAATGGGACTGTGAACATTTGAAGAACATGGAGTGAACATAGAAAACATGGACAAAATGTGAAGAACACAGCTGAATATAGAGAAAATATGCAAATACAGTATGATTATTGAAGGTTTTGATACGTTGGGGATTGATACGTTGGGGATGAGAAGGGTAAAGTAATTACTCTGATAAAACAGATAGGCTGGAGAGGGACTTGATCGAATATATTTATGTCTGATGATCTAAGGCTGAGGAAATGGAGCTTTGCTAATGTCCAGATTAAATTTACTACGTTAGAAAATAAGGTGATCTTAAATCTCAGGTGATTTAGTTGGAAAATAAAGAACTTGCACAAATGAACTAAGCTGGGGCACAAGAGTTGAAACTTGATAACTGAACTGGTTTTTATTTACTATGTCTGAAAATGTAGTTGGGTGATTTGGACTGAGAGTAATGAATTTACAAAAGTGAGCTTGGACAGAGGACAAGAGCTAGAGTTTTATAATTGTTTTCATCAGATTTACTATGTCTGAAATACAGAGGGTAAAAATTTCAGGGGAAAATTGATGGGTTATTTACAAAGATACGAGAGAGAACTAAGGTGGGGACGAGAGCTGGAGCTCAGTAACTGACTTGATCTTATTTACTAGCTTTGAAGTATGTCTGCTTTTAATTTTAGGGAAATTGATGGGTTATTTACAAAGATACGAAGGAGAACTAAGGCGGGGACGAGAGCTGGAGCTCGATAACTGACTTGATTTTATTTACGGTGTCTGAAATACAGAGGGTAAAAATTTCAGGGGAATTGATGTATTATTTACAAAGATATGAAAGAGAACTAAGGCGGGGACGAGAGCTGGAGTTCAGTAACTGACTTGATTTTATTTACGGTGTCTGAAATACAGAGGGTAAAAATTTCAGGGAAATTGGACTGTTACTAACGATCTTGTATAAAACGAAATAAGGTGGGGGACAAGCGCTGGAGCTTGGTAACTAAATTACTGTATTGAACTACGTTTGAAATATGATTATTTTTAAATTTTAGAGGGATTGGAATAATAGTATTCATTATATGACAGGGGAGTAAGGTGGGGGAACGTGAGCTAGAACTTGCTTACTAACACGATTTATTTGTGTAAAACTGACTTGCTTAATGAAAAGGAGCAAACATACGATGTTGGAAAATAGTTGAACTGAACTGAATGAAAGGAGAGAGAGAGAGGAGGGACGGTCAAGATATTATGGCGAAGATAAGATATGATAAGAGCCGACTGGCTGGCCGGGCGTAAAGTAAATAAAGGTGACGCGAGAGATTGCGAGGTAAGGGGGAGGGAGGGAGGGGGGTGTGATGTACGAAACCCTGAAAAACCCTGACTTATAAAGATAACTTTCTAAATTTATATGAATAACTAAGGCTTACATAGACAATTTTGTAAGTTGAAAACATGTAAAATATGTCCTGTAGAGTTCTCCTGGAAACCCTAAAGAGCTACATACGTTACTTGAATTTGTTCCATAAGCCCTTAACAAACTTCTATGTCTCGGAAATTATTTTTCTCATAAGAACTTTAACAAACTCGTATGACATTATTTTTCATTATAAGAATTCCCTAATTCCAAATCTGTGACTCCCCAAATTCACCTGAAAACCCCAAAGCGCTACAGGGGAATTTACAAATTCACCTGAAACCCCGAAGCGCTACAGGGGAATTTACAAATTCACCTGAAACCCCGAAGCGCTACACACGAATTTCCAGAATAACAAAAATTCGTCTGTGCGTCTTACACCGCACAGGGGTCCTCTGGCCTGAAAAAAAAAAATTCCTCTGTGCGTCTTACACCCTACTACTCCACGGCACTTACGGCCGTAGAGCATCTCATAAGGAGATACTCCAAGGGACTCATTAGGAAGACTTCTGATAATACACTTAAGGAGATCTAATTGCTTATCCCAATCCTTCTCAGTATCAATACAAAATTTCTTTAACAAAGACTTCATGGTTTGATAGCTATGTTCCGGAGATCCCTGTGAAGCAGGATGATATGGACTAGACAATACTGAGTGAAGATCTTCAACAGATGCTTGACAACTGTAACAGCCGTAATGTTCTCAATGGGAACTGCTATTGGGAACCTGGTTGTAGGACACATTATAGAGATGATGTACATGTTGCCTGCGTGGGTTTTTGGTAAGGGCCAAACGCAGTCGATTACTAACCTGGTACAAGGTTCAAAAGGCACAGAAATAGGAATAAGTGGTGCTTTGGGAATACCTACATTTGGTTTTCCTGCTATTTGGCAGGTATGACAATTGGTAACATAGATCTTGACATCTCATGCCATGCCTGGCCAAAAATATTCTTGTAAAAGGGCATTATAAGTTTTATAGATCCCATAATGAGACATTAGGCCATGAGCTTAAGATATATCTTTTCTTAATGATGTTGGAACCACTAGTTGATTTACGTCAGCCCAATCATCCTCTGCCTTAAGCTTACTGGGTCTGTATCTACGATATAATAATTGGTTAGTGTCTATATAAAATCCTGTAATGACATCGGTCTTAATCCGTGCTTGATAGAAAAGAGGAGTTAGTGACAAATCTGCTTGTTGTAACTTACGGAACTCCAACTGGTTGAGATTAGGAGGGAGGCCTCGCACGTCATGAGGGACAGCTGCTGCTACTTGTTGTGGTTGAGCGGCTTGAGCACGGGTAGTCACTACAACAGGCTGGGAGATGTCTGCTGATTCTTCTGTCACGGTTACCTCTTCCTCTGCTGCAAAAGTCATAGTGGGATCTTCTTCCGTGGCTGAGTCACATACCTGGGGTTTGTCGCAGATGATCATATTGGCGGAATCTTGCTGGTTAGCCAAGTCGTTGGCCAGGAAAAGTGGAATTCCTGGCACAGGGAAAGGTTTCTCCCGAATAGCAACTTGGTTCATTCCACGAATGAATGGACACTCCAGGTAGACTGTGGCGAGCGGGTATGGTGCAGTTGCAGTGAGGTCAGTGATCAGGACAGTTTCTCCAGTGTAGGTGACTTGAGGTGCAGCAGCTTTTAGTAGAATAGGCTGCAGCGAAGCTGTATCCCTGAAGATGCGTATTGTGCTCTTACCCTCGAAATCTTCACCATTGGCTGATACAGTTCTTGGATACATATGTCTGTCAAATAAAGCAAGATCACTAACAGGAACATTTACATGTAGTACAGGCTTGGTAGGCTCAGTGGGTGGATGCTTTGGCTTAGGTGAAACTGTACTAGTTTCACTAGTACATTGTAGGATTTGGACACTGGTCAATAAGATGTCCATATGTTCTACAGTAACGACAGTAAAGTGCATAGTTAGTGTCTTTACGACTTACTTTAGGTGAAGCTTGACTGGATCAAGATGGTTTACTGTAACCTGAGTCATAAGATTTATGAATTAAACTGTAAGTATCCGCTAACTGTGCACATTTACTGATGTTCGTCTCTCCCTTATCTGCAAGATATAGGCGTATGGGGTTTGGTACTCTGCTGGGTAAACTCTTCCATCAGTATTAAATTGATAAGTTCTTGGAATGTGGTCACCTGAGCGGATTCTAACCATTTAAAAAAATACCTGATTTTGGTCTGCACATAATCCACGTAGGTCTGAGCCTGAGTTTTTATATAGTCCCTGAAGCGTCGTCGGTAGCTCTCAGTGGGGAGTAGATAGGCGTCAAGGTCTTGCTTGAGTACATCGTAGTCAGTCTCGTTGACAATAGTACTGAGTGTTAAGGCAGCTCTTCCTGTAAAGTCTGAACTGAGAAGTATAGACCATTGATTCCTAGGCCATTGTAACTAGGTGGCCAAGGCCTCGATGACACAAAAAATAAATCTACTTCTGCCTCTAAAAAAGGCGGCATCATTTTAATACAATCTGTAGGCTTAAAACATACTTGTAAGTTGGCTTCTGCTTCACGGCGCTGAGAGAGGTGGGGACTTTCAAGTTCTAACTCCAGGAGCCGGAACTTGAGCGCGGTGTCTGATCTACCTTGTTCCAAGCGTAATGTGATGCCAACTCCATCCTCCTCTTGTTGTCTCTTGAGTTGATGCTCTTGAGCTAGGATTTGCAGTCTTTCTACCTCTCTTAGACGTTGTAGTTCAGCTTCTTGTTCTTAACGTTGACGTTGTAGTTCAGCTTCTTGTTCTTGACGTTGACGTGGCAGTTCAGCTTCTTGTTGCTGGATCTGGAGTCGTTCTTGTTCAAGTGCACGTTATAATTCAGCTTTTTGTTCGTAGAGTCGAAATTGTTCTTGTTCGTGAACACGTTGTATTTCAGCTTCTTGTAGTTGTAGCTGGCGTTGTTCTCGTTCACGTTCACGGGCTAATTCAGCCTCTTGTCGTCTCATCTCCCGTTTGTATTCATCGGCAGCAGCTTCTAGTTGCGCTAACTAGATTTTTAGTTTCATGTGTGTGTGTGGTTTTATCAGCAACTCTATGTTGGTGCTGCTGCTCTGGAGTAATAAGATCATTGTCTGCAAGATGGTCAATAATCAGGTTATGAAGCTTAGCTTTGGCGAGTTGAGCAGACCACACACTAGATGGTAAAGGGACGACGACGCTTCGGTCCGTCCTGGACTATTCTCAAGTCGATTGAGAATGGTCCAGCTTTGGTGACCCCATGGGGAGGAGTGATGTGGTATTCAGTAGTAAGGGTGATTAATTCTGCTCTAGTAGCACGAATTAATGTTTGGAGCTCCTCCTCCGGGTTAGCACGAAATGCGGCTAACCTAAACATATTGAATATTATATAAAAACAAAATATAAACGGAAGAAAAATGCAAGTACCCTGCAGGCGAACCAATAAGTGAGGATTACTAGACTGTCTTGTAAGTGATGTGGCTATATGCACGAGAATGATTGTTATATAACTGGCAACACTGTACGTAAGTAATTATCCTGTAAGGCAACAATAAATTTACAAGATAAATAACTACACTATATATATTAATCTGAAATAAAACTAAGTCTTTGACTTTAGTAAGGACTTGGAGAAACAATATAAACGAATGTTTCGAGGTAGTAAAATATAAGCAGGATGTAGGGATGTCTGTACTTTGTACTCTACTGACGATAAGGGCAAGAGTTGTCAAACTGGAATCTAGATAATTAACTGCAGAGTTACTGTTCCTTGTGCTCTGTAAAATAATAGTAAACTCCCTAGCTGAGCAGTTAATCAAGAACTAAACGAAGGCTTATGGGTGCAGGGAGTGTCACCACTGTGACCAGAACGGCTATACACGTCCCGAATGTATAACAGTTCTGGATGCGAAAGGATCTCTAGTCCAATACTTCCTCCAAAGCTCGTAATACAAAGTGGAACATAATAGTTCGAAGACAAATCAAAGTACCTGTTAAGTACCCGAGGGAATGATCTGCCTGAGTGAGTCCTCTCTGTTGGGACAAAATCAATGTGGACAAAAAGATATAGCAATAGCTTGGAAGACTAACTATTACGATCATGAATTTGTGCATAAAACATCACGTAATCAAAGTCAATCTAATAAACAGATCACAAATTGCTACACCTTTAAAGTAGATGTGTTCAGTTACCAGTATGTAAATCTCAAAATGAATTCTGAAAAAATGCAAAGTATAAAAGCCAAGTATAACAACTAAACACAACATTAAGCAAGGGTAGCTAGGAACAGCTCCTCAGACCAGCTCCTAGGACAGGCCCCCAAATTTATGTGACGGGTTGTGGTATCGCAGCTATACTGGACCAAGATGGCATTGCTCTCCCTCACACAAATAAAAAAATGCTGCTGTTGGCCTTGCAGTGTGTAAGTCGCAGGTGGAAACAAATGAAAATCATCAATTAAAAAATTAACAAATTTACTGAAATATTAATGAACATAAATGCCCCTGAAAATACTTGGCTATCATGTAATGAAACGGTGAACAAGTTAATATGACATTAAAACAAAAATAATCTATAAACAATGAATAAAAGCATAAAGATATACTGGTGTACTGAAGACACCTACCATACCACCATGGCTTCAGTCACACGGCGTTGGCTGGAGGTGGACGACGGGTGAGAGACACGAAGGTGATCCTAGAGCACTAAGAGAGAGACTGGCTCTCCAGGGAGGCAGCGCCCTTTATATAGTCCGGCAGTGATGATTCATCCAGTGTCAATCAAAATCAAGCACTGCCAATACTGGTGTTGTACTGAGGTGACTTTTCATTTTAGCATAGACTACATCATGTTCTGGCTTTCAAATAAACTTTACATTTTCCTTGTTAAATTGGTCAGGGTGCTGATGTTCTTGCACAACCCTTAATGTGATGACGAAAGTATCCGGCCGCACCCAGAAACCTGCGCACATCCTTTTCTGTTTTTGGAGTTGGCATTTCAGCAACGGCGCGGCAAGAGCCAGCGTCCGGCCTGATACCGTCTGTGTTCACCTGGAATCCCAGAAATTTGAATTTCTGAGCTGCCAGCGTGCATTTCTGTACACTTAATTTAAAACCCGCTCAGTCTAACAAGGTCAAAGTCTCAGTCAAGTCTCGTAAGTGCTCATCAAACGTCCTGGAATAGATTACTACATAATCCAGGTACGCTAACGAATACCTTCCCAAAACTGGGCTGAGGATAAAGTTAATGGCTCTCTGAAATAAAGAAGGTGCTGTCTTTAGGCCGAAAGGCATCCTGCGAAATTGGTAAGTATGCCTGCCATCAGAGAATGCTGTTTTCTCCCTGTCTTTCTCACACACTGGTATTGTCCAATATGCCGACTTAGCATCGAGAGTAGAAAAATACATAGCAGCTCCAAATTGATCTATTATCTCCTGAATTTGGGGCAAGGGCTAGACGTCACCCTTAAGTATTTCGTTTACTTGCCGATAGTCCACATAAAAGCGACAACTACCATCAGGTTTGCGAACTAACACAACAGGAGACAGCCACGGTGACGTACCAGGTTCTATCACGTCCTGTCTCAACATCTTCTGGCACTCATTCCTGATAGTATTCTTAGCCTGTTCCGGCAACCTCCACTGCCTTATATAAACAGGCACGTGATCACCTGTTAGAATGGTGTGCTCAATCCTATCAAGGAGACCAATCTGACCATCCTCTGTTGCAAACAATTTTGGGAATTTACGTAAAATTCCCTTCAGCAATTTTCTATCTGTCTGCGGAACATGTTGCAAATCGAGTGCCGAGATTAACTTATCTATATCCTGTCTGTTATTTGAAACATCTGTCTCATTCTTTATTTTTGATGGTGTCTTATTGTCTATCATATTTAAAGCACTACATTGTGCTGTGACGGTTGGCGTCTCAGCTGATTCATGGTGAAAAATTTATGTGTCATTCACCATAGTTCCCTGAGATACCCTATCACCTGCCCTGAAGCGATAGTCTTATGTGAGAGATTGACAACGGAAATAAGTGCACCCTTATTAAGTACCACAATTAGTTGATGGGGAATTAATAACCTATCACATCTTCTAGCCACCTGAAGGGTGGTAGGAAGATGTGATAGGCGTTATTTCTTCTTCTGCATCTTCTTATTTCTGCATTCCCTCAGTTGTAAGCTACAACTGGGGAATGATCGATCATCTCCACTGGGTAGGAAGTCTGTCCCAACTGCAATCTGCATTTCCATGCCCCTTTTTGTGCAGATAAGGAGTAATCAAACCGATACAGAAATTCGGTACCCCAAGAGGATGTCTCCAGGAAAATCAAGATTCTCAACGATCGTACATGTATGCGGTTGCAATTCCCCATTAATTCCAAAGTTAATGGTACCTTGACCAAAGATATCAATCTTTTCCCCATTTACAACCGTTAATTTTTTTCCACTATGCTTAATGCGTGCATATTTAAATTTGCTGAAGGCTGACTTTTTAATGAGAGTTGCTTGACTACCGGTGTCCACAAAAACTGTCAATCTCACACCGTCTACCTTTACCTCAAAGGTAGGCCTACCATCACTAGAGGCGACCTGTCTCAGGTTTACCTTAAACCCTACGTTTTGACATGAATTCCTAAAATGGCCTCGGCCATAACACTTCTAACACACTTCAATAATAATACCGCGTCTACTAGACGCCCGCTTACTTCTTTTACAAGCAGCATCCTGGGCTGCAACACTGGGAGGGGAGGTAGGGGGAGTAGGGTAGTGGAGGGGAGGTGAGGGGTGAGGAGTAGGGACTTTAGGGTATGAGGGAATAAGGGAGGGCCTTTGAGGTTGAGTGGGATAGGGAGAGTGGTAAGAGGTGGGATACAAAGGAAGGTTGATGGGGAGGAATTGAAGGGGCGAAGAGTGGATGGCGGATTGTTGAGGAGAGGAAGTTTCAGTGGGGTGGGGTTGAGGGGGCGTGTATACAGGTAAAGGTTGAGGGAGACATGTTTGGGTTTGGATAGGTTGTGGCTGGGGTGGGTAGGGAAGGGTGGGTTCAGGCTGGGGTGGGTAGGGAAGGGTGGGTTCAGGCTGCGGTGGGTAGGGAAGGGTGGGTTCAGGCTGGGGTAGGTAAATGGGTAGGGGATGAGTAGGGATAGGCAGTGGCTGGGGTGGGTAGGAAGGGGTGGGTTCAGGCTGGGGTGAACATACAGGCAGGGGTAGGTAAATGGGTAGGAGTAGGGTGTGGGAAGGTGGGGAGGGGTTGAGGTTGGGTTGAGCATGCGGGCAGGGGTTGGGTGGGGATGGGCTGGGGTGGGCAGGTGGGGATGGGTTGAGGCTGGGATGACCATACAGGCGAGGGTTGGGAGGGTATAGGCTGTGGCTGGGGTGGGTAGGCAGGGGAGGGGTTGGGTGAGACTGGGTCGACACCATTGTGTATCCATGACCCACACACATCTTCAGAAATTTCTATAACTATATGCCCAGTCGTCCGTTCCATGCGAAATATTAACACCTCGCGTCTCCATAACAAAAATAAAAAACAATGCTTGAAAAGCTAAATTAAAATGACCCCTGAAAAATCTTCCAGTCGCCTAGTTCTGTACCCAGAATTAAGCCAAGTTTACAATAAATTAAGTAGATTAATTGTGTGTAGTACTTTAAATAAAGAACCAATTTAAGAAGGAGAACACCACACACTAGTCTGTTTCTGAAGGACACCTCGGCCACTTTATTTAAAACTAAGTTGCGTACTCTATAAGAATTAAAGAATATTACTCTCATAAAAAGTAACAAAAATAAATTAACCAACGTGCCGCACTCGTGAGGGACTAATAATGATGATTTACACTTGTACACTAGATAAAATTGAAGGGAACAGAGCGGCCACTGGCTCTATTGATGGAGCGTTCAGTCCCGCTAAAACACAAGTCCCGCGTTTTTTTTCGCTTAAACGCTTAAAAATCTAATTTTTATCTCTGAAGTAGAAAACAAGATTTACGTTAATAACACCCTCTAATGAATAACACAGACACCCGGGACATGCATTTGTCTTACTAATTGGAATTTCCACCAAAAACTGCGTTTTCTCACAAACTGGCTTCTGAAAAATTTTCTAACACAATTTTTCTCGAAAATAGTCCTTAACTGGGCAAAAAATCTAATTAAAAATTCTTGATGTTAAGACTATCATTACGTTACTTGCGTGCTCTTGAGAATAATATTACTCCTGGAACGGTTAAATGACATGAAAATTTGAATTTTCACCAAGAACTGCGTTTTCTCACAAACTGCACTGAAAATGTTTCTGACACTCAAAATGTTGCAAACTCTCTTAATTCGACAAAAATCTAATTTTCGCTTCCCTGATATAAACACACTGTCTTATTACTGGCGATGTCCACAGAACAACACTGACACCTTGGGTGTTCTCAATGCCCTTGAATTCGAATTTTCGTAAAAATCTGAGGTTTTCACCCAAACTGGACTCTGAAAAAATCTATCACCAATCGTGAAAACTCACTTAAATTGGCAAAAATCAATTTTCTCATCACTGATGTTAACACAATAATACTTTTACTGGTCCGACCCAGCCGGTGGTTGCCAGCCAGGTCCCCTCCACACCTCTACCCCTTCCTCCTCCTCCACAACACTACCCTCGTCTTCCTCCTCCACAACACTACCCTCGTCTTCCTCCTCCACAACACTACCCTCGTCTTCCTCCTCCACAACACTACCCTCGTCTTCCTCCTCCACAACACTACCCTCGTCTTCCTCCTCCACAACACTACCCTCGTCTTCCTCCTCCACAACACTACCCTCGTCTTCCTCCTCCACAACACTGCCCTCGTCTTCCTCCTCCACAACACTACCCTCGTCTTCCTCCTCCACAACAATACCCTCCACAACACTACCCTCGTCTTCCTCCTCCACAACACTACCCTCGTCTTCCCCCTCCACAACACTACCCTCCTCTTCCTCCTCCACAACACTACCCTCGTCTTCCTCCTCCACAACACTACCCTCCTCTTCCTCCTCCACAACACTACCCTCGTCTTCCTCCTCCACATTTCTACCCTCTCCTCCTCCTCCACACCTCTTCCCCCTCCTCCTCCACACCTCTACCCTCCTCTTCCTCCTCCACAACACTACCCTCCTCTTCCTCCTCCACAACACTACCCTCCTCTTCCTCCTCCACAACACTACCCTCCTCTTCCTCCTCCACAACACTACCCTCCTCTTCCTCCTCCACAACACTACCCTCCTCTTCCTCCTCCACAACACTACCCTCCTCTTCCTCCTCCACAACACTACCCTCGTCTTCCTCCTCCACAACACTACCCTCCTCTTCCTCCTCCACAACACTACCCTCCACAACACTACCCTCGTCTTCCTCCTCCACAACACTACCCTCCTCCTCCTCTTCCACAACACTACCCTCGTCTTCCTCCTCCACAACACTACCCTCCTCTTCCTCCTCCACAACACTACCCTCCTCCTCCTCTTCCACAACACTACCCTCGTCTTCCTCCTCCACAACACTACCCTCGTCTTCCTCCTCCACAACACTACCCTCCTCTTCCTCCTCCACAACACTACCCTCCTCTTCCTCCTCCACAACACTACCCTCCTCTTCCTCGTCCACAACACTACCCTCCACAACACTACCCTCCTCTTCCTCCTCCACAACACTACCCTCCTCTTCCTCCTCCACAACACTACCCTCCACAACACTACCCTCCTCTTCCTCCTCCACAACACTACCCTCCTCCTCCTCCTCCACAACACTACCCTCGTCTTCCTCCTCCACAACACTACCCTCCTCTTCCTCCTATACAACACTACCCTATACAACACTACCCTCCTCTTCCTCCTCCACAACACTACCCTCCTCCTCCTCCTCCACAACACTACCCTCGTCTTCCTCCTCCATAACACTACCCTCCTCTTCCTCCTCCACAACACTACCTTCCTCTTCCTTCTCCACAACTAAACCTCCCACACCACTATCATAACCACAACTACCACCATCACCACTGTACAAACCTCGCTCTACTACCCTAGCTGTACTCACCAAGCCACACTCACCTATTTGTGTTCACCTAATTGTACTCCCCTAGTTGTACTCCCTTAGTTGTACTCATATAGTTGTACTCACCTACTTGTATTCACCTAGCAGTGCTCACCAAGTTGTACTCACCTACATGTATTCTCCTATTTGTTCTATTGTAGTTGTACTTGCCTACTTGTATTCACCTATCAGTGCTCACCAACTTGTACTCACTTACATGCACTCATGTAGTTGTTCTTACCTAGTTTACTCGCCCACATGTACTTCAATGATATTTAATGTAAAATCTACTATAATGCAGATGCATGTGATAAAGAGGTAGTTTGATGCGCTCTAATTGATCCGGGTTCGATCCCCGGTGGAGGCGGAAAGAAATGGGCAGAGTTTCTTTCACCCTGATGCTCCTGTTACCTAGCAGTAAAAATAGGTACCTGTGAGTTAGACAGCTGTTATGGGCTCCTTCCTGGGGATGTGTAATTAAAAGGAGGCCTCATCGAGGACTGGTCCACGAGGATGCTAAGCCCCAAAATCATCTCAAGATAACCTCAAGATCTCAAGATAACCAATGCAACAACATTTTCCATTTATGTTAATGTATTATACATAGAGTACATATATATATATATATATATATATATATATATATATATATATATATATATATATATATATATAAATATATATATATATATATATATATATATATATATATATATATATATATATATATATATACATATATATATATACATATATATATATATATATATGTATGTACTCTATGTATAATACATTAACATAAATGGAAAATGTTGTTGCATTGGTTATCTTGAGATCTTGAGGTTATCTTGAGATGATTTTGGGGCTTAGCATCCTCGTGGACCAGTCCTCGATGAGGCCTCCTTTTAATTACACATCCCCAGGAAGGAGCCCATAACAGCTGTCTAACTCACAGGTACCTATTTTTACTGCTAGGTAACAGGAGCATCAGGGTGAAAGAAACTCTGCCCATTTCTTTCTGCCTCCACCGGGGATCGAACCCGGATCAATTAGAGCGCATCAAACTACCTCTTTATCACATGCATCTGCATTATAGTAGATTTTACATTAAATATCATTGAAGTACAAGTGGGCGAGTAAACTAGGTAAGAACAACTACATGAGTGCATGTAAGTGAGTACAAGTTGGTGAGCACTGATAGGTGAATACAAGTAGGCAAGTACAACTACAATAGAACAAATAGGAGAATACATGTAGGTGAGTACAACTTGGTGAGCACTGCTAGGTGAATACAAGTAGGTGAGTACAACTATATGAGTACAACTAAGGGAGTACAACTAGGGGAGTAGCTGGAAGAAGGGGGACCCATAGCCTCGGAGGAAACCACGCATAACGCAATAGAGGGAATGTTTAGATCCCCTTCAATACAGTTTCTGTGTGCTTTTCTCCTACCACCCCCTTTCTTTTTTATTTTTTGTGCTTTATTATGCATTTGATGGTTACAAGATATACATGGGTTGATACAAAAATAATAATGCAAAAAGGTGCTTAAAGGTTATGGATCTCTTGAAAAACACAACAATGGGAAACATTGATGAATGTCACAGACGGGTTCGATCATTGTTGCAAGTCAAACACTTCTTCGAATTCCTCTGAAGTTGGACTAGTGCCCAAGACGCAACAGGCATTTCCCCTCTGAATCGCAACACTGAGGCGCTGGAACAAGAAACTTTTTGCTCTCTGGTCTTTTGTAGCGCTGATCAATTTGTCCCCCAATTCCTTCAGGAACTTCAATGCACATTTTCCCCACGAACCGAGGGTCTCCGAGCCGATCGGAACAAAGCTGTAGCAGTGTGCTAGACCTCTGTATTTAATAATTTTCTGTTTAATAATTTAATAATATATATATATATATATATATATATATATATATATATATATATATATATATATATATATATATATATATATATATATATATATTTAAGGCACAACTCTCCTAAACACGAGAGTGAAGTATACAACTTTAGAACACTTTCCCACCAGGAGACTCGAACCCTAGCCAGCACAGAAGCCTTCCAGCAACTGGCATAACAGGTACGCCTTAACCCGCTCCACCACCCGCTCAGACTCTTAAAAGAGATGGTAATTTCGGAGTATTTAAATACCCCAAAGATCAACACCTCCCAAGAGCACCAGAGCAAGTGAGGGGTCATTTATACGTTAATTTCATCAAGTCCCTGTTAATATGGGAAGACACAGTGTCTCTGCTTAAGGCACAACTCTCCTAAACACGAGAGTTAAGTATACAACTTTAGAACACTTTCCCACCAGGAGACTCGAACCCTAGCCAGCACAGAAGCCTTCCAGCAACTGGCATAACAGGTATGCCTTAACCCGCTCCACCACCCGCTCAGACTCTTAAAAGAGATGGTAATTTCGGAGTATTTATATGTGTATATATATTTATATATTTTATAAAGGTCCATATTTCTTGATGCTTCTATATTGGAGCGGAGTCTTGAGGTGGGTAGAAAGTGAAAAGCCATGCAACCTCTGAAGAGACAACTAACACAACACCTATACCCCCTATTAGACTATTTTACAGGAACTTCCTTTCCACAGCTCATAAAACGGAGGAAAGGGTCCTGAAAGATATTGTTAATAGGAACGTTATCCCTACAGACAAAAATCAGAGGATACAACTGACGATTTACTATAAAACCAGAAAAACGGCCAGCCTACTCATGAGAAACTCTCCAGACACAAAACAGAACGCTTTAAAAGAGACTAACGTCGTCTATGCCTTCAAATGCCCACTTGGGGACTGTAAGCTCCAAAAAACCCAGTATATAGGCAAGACAACAACATCTCTTTCTAGGCGTTTAACGATGCATAAGCAACAGGGCTCCATTAAGGAACATATAATCTCTTCCCATAACCAAACCATCGCCAGAGAAATCCTAGTAAACAACACAGAAATCATCGATAGATACTGCGATAGCAGGCGGCTTGACGTTTGCGAGGCACTACACATCAAGAAGTCAACACCAGCAATCAACAGCCAATTATTGCACAACTATATTCTACCCACCTCAAGACTCCGCTCCAATATAGAAGCATCAAGAAATATGGACCAATAGGCTTTCTACAAACACTTCTATTCAATACCCATTGTTTCTGTTCTGTCTTGTGTTGATACTTTTAATACCCTATTAATATCCCCTCATGTTCTGTCTTGTGTTAATGCCACATCACTATATGCCACATCATCCCTCCCACCTCACTCAAATGTAGATATAATAGCAGAGATACGTAAGTTCTAATCAGTTGTGTATTTGTGAAGTCTTTGAAAATGTAATAAGTTTTACGAAACGCGCCCGTGTCGCGTCAGACTAGAAATAAAAATGAATTTTGGAGAAGTGATTTTTGATTTACCTCCAACAGTGAAGCGTAATGTACGAAAGATTGAGAAAATTCGTGTTAGAATTATTAATCTTACTTTTTCGGTCATATTTAATAATATATGTCTACAGGAAAGACTGCTACCAAAATATACTAATATATATATATATATATATATATATATATATATATATATATATATATATATATATATATATATATATATATAATATATATATATATATATATATATATATATATATATATATATATATATATATATATATATATATATATATATATATATATATATATATATATATATATATATATAGGCGATACAGAGGGGAAATGCGCACTGCATCCAGGGTGCCTGCCCGCCATCTGAGGAGCTGGAGGAACTCGACAACCTATGATAACCATCTTTGTAACCCATATGTAAATCCTTTTTTGTAACAAAGTTCAAATAAAGTAAATATATATGTGTACATACAAAAGAATGGGGGTGGTAGGAGAAGATAATATTAGTGTTCAGTGAGAAACCACAAGGTCTCCTCTCAATACTTTTTATTTTCTTCTCCGAGGCTATGGGTCCCCACATTGGCACCAGAGGTGGTACCCTCACAAACTTTTATATATATATATATATATATATATATATATATATATATATATATATATATATATATATATATATATATATATATAGATATATATATATATATATATATATATATATATATATATATATATATATATATATATATATATATATATATTAGTATATTTTGGTAGCAGTCTTTCCTGTAGACATATATTATTAAATATGACCGAAAAAGTAAGATTAACAATTCTAACACGAATTTTCTCAATCTTTCGTACATTTCTTTTCACTGTTGGAGGTAATTCAAAAATCAATTCTCCAAAATTCATTTTCATTTCTAGTCTGACGCGACACGAGCGCGTTTCGTAAAACTTATTACATTTTCAAAGACTTTAGTTTACAAATACACAACTGAATAGAACTTACACATTTCCGGTTTTGTTTATATCTACATTTGAGTGAGGTGGATGGGGTGAGGTAGCATTAATAGGGTATTAATTTCATCAACACAAGACAGAAAAAGAGGTGGCATTAATAGGGTATTAATTTCATCAACACAAGACAGAACACGAAACAATGGGTATTGAAATGGAAGTGATTGTAGAAAGCCTATTGGTCCATATTTCTTGATGCATCTATATTGGAGCGGAGTCTTGAGGTGGGTAGAATATAGTTGTGCATTAATTGGCTGTTGATTGCTGGTGTTGACTTCTTTATGTGTAGTGCCTCGCAAACGTCAAGCCGCCTGCTATCGCTGTATCTATCGATGATTTCTGTGTTGTTTACTAGGATTTCTCTGGCGATGGTTTGGTTGTGGGAAGAGATTATATGTTCCTTAATGGAGCCCTGTTGTTTATGCATCGTTAAACGCCTAGAAAGAGATGTTGTTGTCTTGCCTATATTCTTTGTTTTTTGGAGCTTACAGTCCCCAAGTGGGCATTTGAAGGCATAGACGACGTTGGTCTCTTTTAAAGCGTTCTGCTTTGTGCCTGGAGAGTTTCTCATGAGTAGGCTGGCCGTTTTATTGGTTTTATAGTAAATCGTCAGTTGTATCTTCTGATTCTTGTCTGTAGGGATAACGTTTCTATTAACAATATCTTTCAGGACCCTTTCCTCTGTTTTATGAGCTGTGGAAAAGAAGTTCCTGTAAAATAGTCTAATAGGGGTATAGGTGTTGTGTTAGTTGTCTCTTCAGAGGTTGCATGGCGTTTCACTTTCCTTCTTATGATGTCTTCGACGAAACCATTGGAGAAGCCGTTGTTGACTAGGACCTGCCTTACTCTACAGAGTTCTTCGTCGACTTGCTTCCATTCTGAGCTGTGGCTTAGAGCACGGTCGACATATGCGTTAACAACACTCCTCTTGTACCTGTCTGGGCAGTCGCTGTTGGCATTTAGGCACATTCCTATGTTCGTTTCCTTAGTGTAGACTGCAGTGTGGAAACCTCCGCTCTTTTCCATGACTGTTACATCTAGAAAGGGCAGCTTCCCATCCTTTTCCATCTCGTAAGTGAAACGTAGCACGGAACTCTGCTCAAATGCCTCCTTCAGCTCCTGCAGATGTCTGACATCAGGTACCTGTGTAAAAATGTCGTCAACATACCTGCAGTATATGTCCAGTTTCAAGTTCATGTCGACTAAGACTTTTTGCTCGATGGTACCCATGTAGAAGTTTGCAAACAGGACACCTAGGGGAGAACCCATGGCGACCCCATCTACTTGCTTATACATGTGCCCACCTGGGCTCAAGAAAGGTGCCTCTTTAGTACAAGCTTGGAGTAGTTTCCTTAGAATATTTTCGGGTATGTCAAGAGGAGTACAGGCTGGATCACGATACACTCTGTCGGCTATCATCCCGATTGTCTCGTCCACAGGTACGTTGGTAAACAGCGATTCTACGTCCAACGAGGCTCTTATCCCTGTGGCCCGTGTGCCCCGCAGTAAGTCAACAAATTCCTTTGGAGACTTCAGGCTGAAGGCGCAAGGAACATAAGGAGTCAGCAGGCCGTTGAGTCGCTTCGCCAGTCTGTACATGGGTGTGGGTATCTGGCTAATGATTGGCCAAAGTGTATATTTAAAGTGTATAATATATAAGTATATTTTCCACAGCTCATAAAACAGAGGAAAGGGTCCTGAAAGATATTGTTAATAGAAACGTTATCCCTACAGACAAAAATCAGAGGATACAACTGACGATTTACTATAAAACTAGAAAAACTGCAAGCCTACTCATGAGAAACTCTCCAGACACAAAGCAGAACGCTTTAAAAGAGACCAACGTCGTCTATGCCTTCAAATGCCCACTTGGGGACTGTAAGCTCCAAAAAACCCAGTGTATAGGCAAGACAACAACATCTCTTTCTAGGCGTTTAACGATGCATAAACAACAGGGCTCCATTAAGGAACATATAATCTCTTCCCACAACCAAACCATCGCCAGAGAAATCCTAGTAAACAACACAGAAATCATCGATAGATACAGTGATAGCAGGCGGCTTGACGTTTGCGAGGCACTACACATTAAGAAGTCAACACCAGAAATCAACAGCCAATTAATGCACAACTATATTCTACCCACCTCAAGACTCCGCTCCAATATAGAAGCATCAAGAAATATGGACCAATAGGCTTTCTACAATCACTTCCATTTCAATACCCATTGTTTCGTGTTCTGTCTTGTGTTGATGAAATTAATTCCCTATTAATGCCACCTCTTGTTCTGTCTTGTGTTGATGAAATTAATACCCTCTTAATGCCACCTCACCCCATCCACCTCACTCAAATGTAGATATAAACAAAAATCGGAGATGTGTAAGTTCTATTCAGTTGTGTATTTGTAAACTAAAGTCTTTGAAAATGTAATAAGTTTTACGAAACGCGCTCGTGTTGCGTCAGACTGGAAATAAAAATGAATTTTGGAGAATTGATTTTTTAATTACCTCCAACAGTGAAAAGAACTGTACGAAAGATTGAGAAAATTCGTGTTAGAATTATTAATCTTACTTTTTCGGTCATATTTAATAATATATGTCTACAGGAAAGACTGCTACCAAAATATACTAATATTAAAGCGCACGACCCAGCAGCAAGGAATCAAGCCTTCACGATAAAATATCGCCAGGATCTGATTCGTGATCAGATATACAAGGCAAAGAATGAAATCAAAGACAACAAAACGCAACTACTTCATGCTACAAACGAGTGGAGAAATAGCAACATCGACGAAAGTATCCGTACCCGCATTGAACAACACCTCGACATCCTCACAGACCGACATCACCTCAGCACTGAAACAAGGATTATCAAGAAACTTACAACATTATATGGAGGACCTATGGCAATTCCACGACCAAGAGATGGCTTCCTGAACCTTGCAGGAATTAACCTCACTGAGGACCAAGTCACTCTCCTAAATCTGGGCATAAACTGTCACGTTATGTCCAGACCGAGTGAGATGGCCCGGAAAGTAGAGTTGGAAATTCTGTTGGACGACATATTCGACCTCGAGACACAAAAGAAGGTCACTACCAAAGATACCTTACAAGCAGAACTTATTGCAGAAGGCGGAAAGAATCGAGGCAATTACAAAAGCACCATACTGTCCCCCGAGCTCAAAGCGGCAGCTAAAAGCCTTCGTGAGAACAAGGAGATAGTTGTCAGGAGAGGTGACAAGTCGCCAATATATGTCATTCTTAAAAAAAACGAATATCTGGCGAAAATGAACCTCATACTCTCTGACCAAACTAAGTTCCAAAGGGTAACGAAGGACACTACAGCCGAATTGAAAGCAAAGGTCAACAAACTGATCGAAACTGTGAACGCCAAGAAATCCGGACTCCACCTGCCAAAGATCATTGGGGAATATAAACCTGGATATGCATATGGAAATGTCAAGACACACAAGCCTGGAAACCCACTTCGGCCAATCATTAGCCAGATACCCACACCCACGTACAGACTGGCGAAGCGACTCAACGGACTGCTGACTCCTTATGTTCCTTGCGCCTTCAGCCTGAAGTCTCCAAAGGAATTTGTTGACTTACTGCGGGGCACACGGGCCACAGGGATAAGAGCCTCGTTGGACGTAGAATCGCTGTTTAAAAACGTACCTGTGGACGAGACAATCGGGATGATAGCCGACAGAGTGTATCGTGATCCAGCCTGTACTCCTCTTGACATACCCGAAAATATTCTAAGGAAACTACTCCAAGCTTGTACTAAAGAGGCACCCTTCTTGAGCCCGGATGGGCACATGTATAAGCAAGTAGATGGGGTCGCCATGGGTTCTCCCCTAGGTGTCCTGTTTGCAAACTTCTACATGGGTACCATCGAGCAAAAAGTCTTAGTCGACATGAACTTGAAACCGGCCATATACTGCAGGTATGTTGACGACATTTTTACACAGGTATTTGATGTCAGACATCTGCAGGAGCTGAAGGAGGCATTTGAGCAGAGTTCCGTGCTACGTTTCACTTACGAGATGGAAAAGGATGGGAAGCTGCCATTTCTAGATGTAACAGTCATGGAAAAGAGCGGAGGTTTCCACACTGCAGTCTACACTAAGGAAACGAACATAGGAATGTGCCTAAATGCCAACAGCGACTGCCCAGACAGGTACAAGAGGAGTGTTGTTAACGCATATGTCGACCGTGCTCTAAGCCACAGCTCAGAATGGAAGCAAGTCGACGAAGAACTCTGTAGGGTAAGGCAGGTCCTAGTCAACAACGGCTTCTCCAATGGTTTCGTCGAAGACATCATAAGAAGGAAAGTGAAACGCCATGACACCTCTGAAGAGACAACTAACACAACACCTATACCCCCTATTAGGCTATTTTACAGGAACTTCTTTTCCACAGCTCATAAAACGGAGGAAAGGGTCCTGAAAGATATTGTTAATAGAAACGTTATCCCTACAGACAAATATCAGAGGATACAACTGACGATTTACTATAAAACCAGAAAAACGGCCAGCCTACTCATGAGAAACTCTCCAGACACAAAGCAGAACGCTTTAAAACAGACCAACATCGTCTATGCCTTCAAATGCCCTCTTGGGGACTGTAAGCTCCAAAAAACAAAGTATATAGGCAAGACAACAACATCTCTTTCTAGGCGTTTAACGATGCATAATGATGCATTAACGATGCACTACACATCAAGAAGTCAACACCAGCAATCAACAGCCAATTAATGCACAACTATATTCTACCTACTTCAAGACTTCGCACCAATATAGAAGCATCAAGAAATATGGGCCAATAGGCCCTTTGCAGTTACTTCCATTCTTCCCTTTAATTTACCCAATTTATACCCATTGTTTTGTAGCATAGCAGCTATAGCTAATATTCACAGCACCTGATATTTATTGTCTTGCACATTATTTTATTGTAGAGTAAATTTTTATATCTAGTAATTATTCATGTTGTTTTGTTTGTTGACTTGTTTTGAATTTTACGTAAGCCAAGGGATTGTCTTTGTTCATATCTTGTTTTCTAAAGTAATTAAAATTTCATTGTTTATATTTTGTGTTTTGCGTGTCTTCCCATTACCTTACCACAGACAAACAGTCTTTTTTTTTTGTAAGTGAGACCAGGCATTGACACCTGCCATTGAAGGACTGCCGAACATCAACACTCCAACACTTTACCGTCACATTTCATGGGGGCCTGTCCAAGGAGCTTCACTCAGGTACTAGTACCAGAACGTAAATTTGTGGTAAGCGTACTTGGCTTTGGTACAGTTGCTTTTCACTATTTTCAATATTCAATTTTATTTTCATATGGTGCTGTGTGTATTGTGCATTCCGAGAGTAGCATATGGTGAGTGTGAGACAACTTTGGATTACGTGGTGACTGTAGGCCTCAGTCATTCTCTTTATTGGTCATCTCTCCCTCCGTGTTATTACTCGTGTTTACCACCTTTTGTCCCTAGGATATTTCTCATATTTTCGGCAGATCATCATATTGGTACCCTGGCACTTTGGTCTGTCCCCGGGTCAAGAGCACCTAATATTCTGCAATCCGACTGTAGGAGGATAAAGAGGGCCATAGTTCCTCTCGCACGAACTTTGTTGCTGAATTGGGACCTCAGCAGCAGTTCTCGTCACCAGTTGACACCTCGCACCCCTACACGTCTGTCAGAGATGATGATATTTACTTAGGTAGGGAATTAGCTTTCTTTTTTTCAGAGCACAAAAGTTCGCTAATTCTGTAAGTATCATATTTCATTTCAGTGGAAAAACTTGTTTATGTCCTATAGAGATTCGGCAAGGTATGCCTACATTCTTGGACTACCTAATTCACTTTTGAGGCAATTAAATGTTTCATTTGTTTTAGAAACTCAGTTTCGCTTACTTAGTAGGATTTTCTTGCCCTTATCCTCTTACATTGAGTACCGGGTACAAGATTTCCTGCGACCTTGATTTATTAATCATTTACCATCTTGAAATTAACATTAATTGTTAACGATTCCACAGATAGGTGCAACTTGCCACGTTGTCCTGTTTCTGACATTCACTATATCACAACAGTATATTCGTTGTACATTTATTTGCTAATTTCACCATGTTTCGTCTCCAAGCTTTCCGTGCAGATCCAGCAGGTGAAATAGGGAACTTAAGTCGTGCCAAGAGGACCGAATTACAAACTCTTGCACATGAGTATCAACTAGATGTTCGCCATGGAGCCAACAAAAATGAACTGCATAACCTGTTACTGGATTATCTCTTAGAGGAAGGTAAAATTGACTCTGAAACTCACGAAACTTACTCTATTGCAGATAAACCTTATTTGGCAACTATGAAACTCAATCTAGAACTTGCCAAGATCGAGCGAGAGCAACAAAGGGAAGCAGCTGCAATACGAAAATAAGAAACGGAACGTGAAGTCGCCCTCAAGGAACGAGAAGCTGCACTGAGGAAAGAAGAACAAGAACGTGAGATTGCAATACTCCGTGAGCGTGAGCGAATACAGCTTGAAGCAAAACAACGCCACCTGGAGATGCAACGCGAGCATGACAAACAGCAAGCTGCTATGGTTATAGAATGTCGTCAAACAAGAACTCGTGTTGGAAACTACACACCTCACTCAACGCCAGCAACTACCGCCAGTCTTCCAGTAAGTTTCAATATCTCCCATGCAAGTAAGTTAATACCACCATTCGTAGAGACAGAGGTCGACGTATTTTTTACGACCTTTGAGACCCTTGCTAATCAACTTAGCTGGCCTGCCGACCAATGGGCTACCCTTCTCAGAGTACATCTCACAGGTAGAGCTGCAGTTACACTCAGTACTTTGGCGTCTGAGAATGACTACCAGACCCTGAAGTAAGCAGTGTTGGACGCCTACCTTCTCTCCACCAAAAGCTACCGACGAAAATTCCGTGACAACCTAAAGGCAAGTACCACCACCTTTCTAGAATTTGCTAATACCAAAAGGAGATATTTTATGAAATGGCTGGAAGCTGCACATGTCTCTACCTATGCAGAACTCGTCAACCTCATGTTAGTTGAAGAATTCTTGAGGCGTGTGCCTCCTCCTGTCCGTTTATATTTAGCAGATAAAGAGGAGACCGACTACCTAAAATGTGCTAAGTCGGCTGACACTTACAGCCTCATCCACCGGCTGACACCAGAACCACCTTCCAGTAAGAAGTCTTGGTACAGTTACGAGAAAGTGAGTACTGATAAAGCTAATTTGCAATTGTACTGTAAGTATTGTAGACTCTATGGACATACCATAGATAAATGTGGTAAGTCTCAATACAAAGGTAATACTGAATCCACTAAACCCAAACAGACTCCTCCTAAGTCCGGTAAGCCTGTGATGAATGTTGGTGTTCATGTTAATGATCTTTCTCTCTTCAGTAAACACCTGTATCCTGGAACTGTCTCTACCAACGGTTCAGATCCGGAGGGACGTTTCAAACTGAAAATCTTGAGGTACACAGCGGCTCTTCAATCAATCATTTTGAAATCAGCTGTGCCCAATATCGTCTACACCGGGGAAACCGTCTTCATCACTGACCTCACTGCTACCACTCCTTATCCACTCGCCAGAGTCCACCTGGATTGTCCCTTCGTGACCGGTGAGGTCCAAGTCGCCATCAGGGAAAAGCCTTTTCCCATGCCTGGAGTGCAACTTCTCCTGGGCAACGACTTGGCAGAAGACCTGCAACCGACCAACCTGATCGTCATGGACAAACCCCAGGTGTGTACCTCTGTAATGGATAATCCCATCTTTGAGTATGTTCCAGCAAAGGTTCAAGAGAGTGATGAAGTTTCTCCTCCGGTTTTGGTGACCACCCGTGCACAAGCTGCACGACCACAGCCAGCTGACTCTACTGCTGTCCCTCCAGACCCTGTCCCTCAAGACTCCCGTAACACACGCATGCACACACATACGCACGCATGCACATGTACGTTTGCAAGCACACACGCATGCACACGCAAAAACAAACACACACGCACGCACGCACACGCAAAAACAAACACACGCACCCACACGTAAAAACAAACACACGCACGCACACACACGCAAAAACAAACACACGCACACACACGCAAAAACAAACACATGCACACATATGTCCAGTCAGGCTAGAAGGGATTAACACCTTTCGTGGAAAGGGGATTACACATCACTGATAATCCACCCCCCTCTCTTACCCCTTCTCTTACCCCCCACTCTCTTTCCTGCCGTAATCTGCAGACAACACCACACCTCTTCTTAACCCCTATCCCACGCACACAAACGCACACACACGTTCTCTCTCTCTCTCTCTCTCTCTCTTGCTCTCTTTCTCTCTCTAGCTCTCTCTCTCTCTCTTGCTCACTTGCTCTCTCTCTTGACAAGGGGCAAAATGGTAGGAAGATGCAACAGGGACACAGGAAACAGCCAGAGTGACCAAACGAAGGAAATGTTAACCCAAGTTCTGGAGGAATTCAGGAGGGAGATGCATGAAATGAGAATTACAATTAACAATCTGCAAAGTGAGCTGACATCAGCAAGGGAGGAGATCAAATCCCTCATAGAGAAAAATAAAAAGACCGAGCATCAGATTATCGTCCAAAGGGAAGGTGGGAATGTTACATTGGAAGGAAATGCATCTGTACCTGAAACATTTGCGGACATACTGAAAAAGAGCTCAGAAGCAATGGCAACAGTGAGGGAGGTAGCCATGCAAGCTGCTACCTCACAGGAAGCAGCAAGATGCACCACTCAGCTGCTAGAGAGAAAAAGATCAGTGATAGTTGTAGGCATCAAAGAACAGGAAGGATCCAACAGGCAAGAATGGAATAGCAAGGATAGAGAGGCAGTACATGGGCTACTAAAGGGGTTACAGATGTAAGGAGCTTAACAAAACATTGAGAAGGTTTTCAGGTTAGGCTGGTACAACAAGGACAGAAACCGACTTGTAAAGGTGGTGTTTACAAATGAAACAACGAAGGAGGATATTCTCGAAAAGAAGAGTCGTCTGCAGTATGTGGAGGGATACGAAAAAAGTATTCCTGCAGAGGGACAGGACGAAGGTGGAGAGAGCCAGGGCAGCAGAGGCAAGGAGGAAGCGCAGGGAGAGAGGAGCAAACCAGGAAATCACAGCCCTAAACACAACAGTCCTAGAGACAAGAGGGGAACCCAAGACCAGCATCCCAGCAACACTAGAGGCGAGGGCAACGCCACCACCCCCTCTGCATAGAAACCCTCCCTCCCCCCCACTCCATTCTGACCCTGTCACCCCTTCCCCATTCCCTTCATGTCCCCCATTCCCACCTGTCCCCCCTGTCTCCAATCCCCCTTCATCCCATACCCTCCCCTATCCCTCCTCCCCCCTCACCCTGTATCCTCCATGTCCCCCCTATCTCCTTAACCCACACCCTACCCATCCCCCCTTCCCTAAAACCCCCACCCCCCACTTCTAAATCCTCTGAGATCCTACAAACCACCTCACAGATCTTCTCACCCACGGAACAGCTTCCCACACCAGCAGAATGCTCGCCAAGAAAGGGACAAGAAAATGAACAGAAGAAAGTGAGCTTCAAGGCAATGTACACTAACATAGATGGGATTACAAATAAAACAAGTGAACTCGGAGAATGGGCACTAGAAGACAACCCAGACATAATAGCACTCACAGAAACAAAGCTAACGCAAACTATAACAAGAGCAGTGTTTCCACAGGGCTACTATGTAGTGAGAAAAGAGAGAGAAGGGAGAGGAGGAGGTGGTGTAGCTTTGCTACTAAGAGAAGGTTGGAGTTTCGAAGAGATGGTAATTCAGAACTGTGATGGTTTCAATGACTACATATCAGGCACCATTGCAACTGGAGGACAGAAAATTATAGAAGTAGTCATATATAACCCCCCACCAATTGACAGAAGACCCAGACAGGAATATGAAAGAAACAACTTGGCCACCATCAATATAATAGAGAGAGCAGCTTCTGTGACTAGCAGGAACGGATCCAGATTACTACTCATGAGAGACTTCAACCATGGGAAGATAGATTGGGGGAACAGAGACCCACATGGAGGCCCAGACACATGGAGAGCAAAGCTGCTGGATGTGGCAACAAGAAACTTCCTAAGTCAACACATCAAGGGACCGACAAGAATGAGAGGAGGGGATGAACCAGCCTTGCTTGATCTGATATTTACCCTAAATGAGTCGGATATAAGGGAAGTTAAAGTGGAAGCCCCATTGGAAATGAGTGATGATAGTGTATTGAGCCTTCAGTACCTGGTTGAGCTAGGAATTATCACCCCCAAAAAAGAACTGGGAAACAAAGGGCTGGCGTACCGAAAGAGAAACTATGAGATGAATAAATTCCTATGGTATATACATTGGTACACAGAAATCGGAACCAAGTCCGTACAAGACATGATGGACTATGTCACCCAAAAATGTAACGAGGCTGTAAGCAGGTTTGTCCCAGCCCGACAGGAAAAAACAGAGAAGCAAAGGAAGAATCTGTGGTTTAATAGGGAATGTATAAAAGCAAAGGAGCTGAACAAAAGGGCATGGAGGAACTTCTGTAATACCAGAACACCAAAAAGTAGAGAGAGATACCAGAGAACCAGGAACGAGTATGTTAGTGTGAGAAAAGCAGCTGAGAAAAGGTATGAAAAAGATATAGCTAATAAAGCCAAGACTGAACCAAAGCTATTACACAGTCACAACAGGAGGAAGACAACGGTGAAGGAACAGGTGACGAAACTTAGGATGGGCGAGGACAGGTACACAGAGAATGACAAAGAGGTGTGCGAAGAACTCAACAAAAGGTTCCAGGAGGTCTTTACAATAGAACAGGGAGAAGTCACAGCGCTAGAAGAGGTGGCAACAAACCAGGTGACCTTGGATAGGCTCGAAATTACAAAAGATGAGGTCAAGCAGCACCTATTGGAGCTGGATATGAGAAAAGCTGTTGGGCCGGACGGAATCTCACCATGGGTATTGAAAGAGTGTGCAGGAGCACTTTGCTTGCCACTCTCCATAGTGTATAGTAGGTCACTGGAAACGGGAGACCTACCAGAAATATAGAAGACTGCTAATGTAGTACCAATATACAAAAAGAGTGACAGACAAGAGGCACTGAACCACAAGCCAGTGTCCTTAACTTGTATACCATGCAATGTAATGGAGAAGATTGTGAAAAAAAACCTAGTAACACATCTGGAGAGAAGAGACTTCGTGACAACCCATCAACATGGGTTCAGAGAGGGTAAATCTTGCCTTACAGGCTTGATAGAATTCTACGATCAGGCGACTGCATTTTTTGGACTTTCAGAAAGCTTTTGACACAGTACCCCATAAAAGGTTGATGCATAAGCTGGAGAAACAGGCAGGAGTAACTGGTAGGGCGTTCCAGTGGATAAGGGAGTACCTAAGCAATAGGAAGCAGAGAGTTACGGTGAGGGGTGAGACCTCGGATTGGCGTGAAGTCACCAGTGGAGTCACACAGGGCTCTATACTCGGTCCTATCTTGTTTCTGATATATGTAAATGATCTCCCGGAGGGTATAGATTCATTTCTCTCAATGTTTGCGGACGATGCCAAAATTATGAGAAGGATTAAGACAGAAGAGTACTGTGTGAGGCTTCAACAAGACCTAGACAAACTGAAGGAATGGTCAAATGGTTGTTGGAGTTAAACCCAACCAAATGTAATGTAATGAAGATAGGTGTAGGGAGCAGTAGGCCAAATACAAGGTATCATCTGGGAGAGGAAATTCTTCAGGAGTCAGAAAAAGAAAAAGACTTGGGAGTTGATATCAAGCCAGACCTGTCTTCTCCAGCCCATATCAAGAGGATAACATCAGCGGCATATGCCAGGCTGGCCAACATACAAACGGCATTTAGAAACTTGTGTAAAGAATCATTCAGAACTTTGTATACCACATATGTCAGGCCAATCCTGGAGTATGCAGCCCCAGCATAGAGTCCATATCTAGTCAAGGATAAGACTAAACTGGAAAAGGTTCAAAGGTTTGCCACCAGACTAGTAGCCGAGCTGAGAGGTATGAGCTACGAGGAGAGACTACGGGAATTAAACCTCACCTCGCTGGAAGACAGAAGAGTTAGGGGGGACATGATCACTACATTCAAGATTCTGAAGGGAATTGATAGGGTAGATAAAGACAGGCTATTTAACACAAGGGGCACATGCACTAGGGGACACAGGTGGAACTGAGCGCCCAAATGAGCCACAGAGATATTAGAAAGAACTTTTTTAGTGTCAGAGTGGTTGACAAATGGAATGCATTAGGAGGTGATGTAGTGGAGGCTGACTCCATACACAGTTTCCATATCAGAGCCCAATCGGCTCAGGAATCTGTACACCTGTTGATTGACGGTTGAGAGGCGGGACCAAAGAGCCAGAGCTCAACCCCCGCATACACAACTAGGTGAGTACAACTAGGTGAGTACATACATATATATATATATACATACATATACACACACACGGCCTCACAGCCTGGTGGATAGTGCTCAGGACTCGTAATTCTGTGGTGCGGGTTCAATTCTCGCACGAGGCAGAAACAAATGGGCAAAGTTTCTTTCACCCTGAATGCCCCTGTTACCTAGCAGTAAATAGGTACCTGAGAGATAGTCAGCTGTCACGGGCTGCTTCCTGAGGGGGGGGGGGGAAAGTTAGTAAACAGTTGATTGACAGTTGAGAGGCGGGCCGAAAGAGCAAAGCTCAACCCCCGCAAACACAAGTAGGTGAATACACACACACACACTTACACAGACTGCTATACAAACTTGAGAGGCAGGCAGGAGTAAGCGGAAAGGCCCTAGCATGGGTGAAGAACTACCTAACAGGAAGGAGCTAGAGGATAATGGTAAGGGGCGAGAAGTCGGACTGGCGAACAGTAACAAGTGGAGTACCTCAAGGATCGGTGCTGGGACCAATCCTCTTTCTAATTTACATAAATGATATGTTTACAGGAGTGGAATCTTACATGTCAATGTTTGCGGATGACGCAAAATTAATGAGAAGAGTTGTGACAGACGAGGATTGTAGGATCCTCCAAGAGGACTTAAACATGTTGCAGAGATGGTCAGGGAAATGGCTACTGGAGTTCAACACCAGTAAATGTAAAGTTATGGAAATGGGATCAGGTGATAGGAGACCAAAGGGACAGTACACAATGAAGGGGAACTGCCTACCTGTAACGATTCGAGAAAGAGACCTGGGAGTGGATGTGACACCTAATCTAACTCCTAAGGCACATATAAATAGGATAACGACAGCAGCGTACTCTACACTGGCGAAAATTAGAACTTCATTCAGAAACCTAAATGAGGAGGGTTTTAGGGCGCTTTACACTGCCTATGTGAGACCCGTCTTAGAGTATGCCGTGCTATCATGGAGCCCCCACCTGAAGAAACACATAAGGAAACTGGAGAAGGTTCAGAGGTTTGCGACGAGGCTTGTCCCAGAGTTACGACGGATGGGATATGAAGAGCGTCTGAAGGAACAGAACCTTACGACACTAGAGAAAAGAAGGGAGAGAGGAGATATGATAAGGACATATAAAATACTCAGGGAAATTGACAAAGTGGAAATAGATGAAATGTTCACATAGAATATTAACAGAACGAGGGGACATGGGTGGAAACTGGAAACGCAGATGAGTCACAGATGTTAGGAAGTTTTCTTTTAGCGTGAGAGTAGTGGAAAAATGGAATGCACTTGGGGAACAGGTTGTGGAAGCAAACTCTATTCATACTTTTAAAATTAGGTATGATAGGGAAATGGGACAGGAGTCATTGCTGTAAACAACCGATAGCTGGAAAGGCGGGCTCCAAGAGTCAATGCTCGATCCTGCAAGAACAAATAGGTGAGTACACAAATACTCAGCCAAATCTCCCTCCTCCCACCCCCAATCCCCCACCCTTCTACTCCTCCCCTCCTCCCGCCATGTCCCCCCTTTTCCTACCTGCCCTCCCTTCCCCTTCACCCCATACCCTCCCTGTCTCCCCCCTTTCACTTGACCCCCCACCCATCATCCCAGTATCCTCTGAGACCCTGTTATCCACCTCACAAATCCTCACACCCATGGAACGCTTCCCCCACCAGCAGAACACTCACTAAGGACGCGATTTGAGAAGGGACAGAAGAAAGTGAGCCTCAAAGCGATGTACACTAACATAGATGGAATTACAAATAAAGCAAATGAGCTTGGAGAATGGGTACTAGAGGAAAACCCAGATATAATAGCTCTCACAGAAACAAAGCTAACGAAAACCATAACAAATGCAAAGTTTCCACAAGACTATTATGTTATGAGGAAAGAAGAGAAGGAAGAGGTGGTGGTGGTGTCGCTCTGCTGGTAAGAAAAGGCTGGGATTTTGAGGAGATGGTTATTCAGGGCTGTGAAGGTTTCAGTGACTACATAACAGGCACCATAACAACTATAGGGCAAAAAAATATAGTCGTAGTCATATATAATCCACCACCAAATGACAGACGACCCTGACAGGAATATGATAGAAACAACATGGCCACGATTAACATAATAGAGAGAGCAGCTTCTGTTGTTAGCAGGAATGGATCTCGACTATTAATCATGGGAGACTTCAACCATGGGAAGATTGATTGGGAGAACGGAGACCTGCATGGAGGACCAGAAACATGGAGAGCTAAGCTGTTGGACGTGGCAAAAAGAAACTTTCTAAGCCAGCACGTCAAGGAACCAACAAGAATGAGAGGAGTAGATGAACCAGTAATGCTTGATTTGATATTTACTCTAAATGAGTAGGCTATAAGGGAAGTTATGATGGAAGCACCCATGGGAATGAGTGATCACAGTGTATTGAACTTTGAGTACATGGTACAGCTAGGAATTATCTCCCCCAAAAAAGAACTAGGAAACAAAAGGCTGACATACCGAAAAGGAAATTGTGAGGAGATGAGAAGTTTCCTAAGGGAAAATACCTTGGGACAGAGACCTCAGAGCTAAGTCGGTACAAGATATGATGGACTACGTCACCCAAAAGTGTCAGGAGGCATTAAACAGGTTCATCCCGGCCCAAAGGGAAAAATCCGAGAAGCAACAGAAGAATCCATGGTATAATAAGGCATGTACGGAAGCCAAGAAACTGAACGAAAAGGGCGTGGAGGAACTTCTGGAATAACAGAACACCAGAAAGCAGAGAGAGATACGAGGGAACCAGGAATGAGTATGTCAGGGTGAGAAGAGAAACAGAGGCAAGTTATGAAAATGATATAGCAAACAAAGCCAGGACCGAACTAAAGCTACTCCACAGTCACATCAGTAGGAAACCAACAGTTAAAGAACAGGTAGTGAAACTTAGAACAGGCGAGGACACGTATACAGAGAATGACAAAGAGGTGTGTGATGAACTCAACAAGAGGTTCCAAGAGGTCTTCACAACAGAACAAGGTGAGGTCACTGTGCTAAGAGAAAGGGAAGTAAACCAGGCGGCCTTGGAAGGGTTCGAAATTACGAGAGAAGAGATCAAGAGACACCTGCTGGATCTGGATCCAGCAGGTGTCTCTTGTCCTTCTGTAAGGTATAAAATATATATATATATATGTCGTACCTAGTAGCCAGAACGCACTTCTCAACCTAGTATGCAAGGCCCGATTTGCCTAATAAGCCAAGTTTTCATGAATTAATTGTTTTTCGACTACCTAACATACCTAACCTAACCTAACCTAACTTTTTCGACTACCTAACCAAACCTAACCTATAAAGATAGGTTAGGTTAGGTTAGGTAGGGTTGGTTCGGTCATATATCTACGTTAATTTTAACTCCAATAAAAAAAAGTGACCTCATTGTTATGATCTCAGCCTGCAGGAGAAGCGAGTCTCCCTTCTTGAGAGTTATTCAGCAAGCCTGACCTAACTAGAAGGTCTAGCAAGTATTGAGGTGATAACGCATATGTAAAATAGTTGGTTGGATATGAGTAACAGTTTGAGATTATGGGCAATGCAGAAGAAAATAGATAAATGACGGGCTAGGAGATGTGGACATTTTGCTGGAGGCGTGAGGCTCGCTTCCGGAGGACCTTGACCTCACTTGAGTGCCAGACATCGCAGGGGGAAGCCGCGCTCCGTTGAGCTCCCGTCAGAAGGGAACCCCTAGTGATATATCTCTAAGAGAAGAGAAGTGTGCAGACGTGCCAGCTGTGGAATCGAGCTGGGGACGTGTGGTCTCAAGTCGTGGACGATAATTAGTGAATATTAAGCCGCCCGGAGGCATTATTGTGGGCCGTGGGAGCGCCCTGACCAGACGCCGTCAGAGGGAAAGCGCCCTCGACCAATTAATCTGTGGTAAGCACGATATACGCCAGTTCATAGTGATCACTTGTAGTTGGTCGTGTGCCCAGCGACAGTAGCAATGTTTATTTATAAGTTAGGCATGTTTTAATAAGGCAGAAAGCCTGAAATAAGAGAGTGGAGAGGGAGGAACACGGAGCGACGTCCGCCCCCTCTGAGCGCTGGCGGACGACTGAGGGAGCCGGCTCCGGATGGAGGAAGACCCTCCCAGTGAGTGAGGACCGCCGCCAGGCGAGGTGGAGTATGGACCCGCCCAAAACGGGGGAGTCCACTCTCACTGTATGTAGAGAACAGATAGAGGTTTGAGGCAAGCATATTGTGTGGTTATTTTTGTTTATGTGTTAAAGGGGAACATTTTATTGGAGTGTCGATGGGTTGCAGGTTTGTCTTTGGGGAAGAAGTTGCTGAGAACTTCGAAGCCAGCAGATGATGTAGCTGATGAGACTCCAAGGTAGTGGAGCAGAGGACCTCGAGCTGTGAGGAGAAGCAGCAGTGAAGAGGAGTGTCACGTGCTTCTGTAGAGGTGGTGTAGCAGCCAAGAGAGCTGTGGAAGAACCTAACAGAAGGGTGAAGCACCGTAGTTGCACAAGAAAACTTCATGATAGCAGCCTGGAGGAGCTGCAGAGGATCCTGGTAGTGAAGCCCGGCAGAACCTAAAGATATTAGGGTAGTGAACTTCCAGAGGTGGAAGGGGAAGTTCTGGTGGATTACTTATAGGGAGTTGATAGTGTTTGGTTGTCATTAGCGTGCAAGACGCAGTGAGAGGTGAGTGACTGTTGGCATTCTTACGTCAAGGAGTTTTTTTATACTGAAGTATCAATGAACATTTATACTGGTATATGTTATTGCATTCAAATGCTGATTTTCTATATATATATATATGTTATCTTGCTGATGGTGCAAAAGTGTGTAGGCTTGACCAACTTGAGGAGGTTAATAGTATCAGGTGGCGAACCAGGAGATAGGATACCACTTGATAAGCTGATAATAGAGTTCTGATGGTGTTGGAGTGCAACCTGATTGTGATATTATAGAGTATAGGATTCATTATTATTATATGTGTGTATGTATCGTGTATGTGCTTTGTTCAGTAAATGTGTCACAATTTGCTGGTGTTTGCCCTTGTCCTAGTGAGGCTTCCCAGGAAGTAGTGAAGAAGGAGAGAGAGAGAGAAAGAACCAAGAACCACTGCTGTGGACAGGGTAAGAGGTAATACTAGTAAGTCATAGGGGATTGAGGAGGTCATACCTCATAAGGAGAGAGTGGGGAGTCACAGCGGCTCGAGTGGGTGTGTGCACGTGACAACGAGGCTAAGTGTTGGAGCCGCATCCCCTAAACGTGTGACGTTGAGCCCCTCTCCAAGAGCCAGAAGCGCCAAGGGTGATCTCCTAGTATAAGCACTCTGCCGAGTTGTGGGTTGGGTTGTCCATAGAGAAGGATCGACGACGACAACACCAACCAACCCACAGTCTATAATAAATTGGGGGCCTGTGTCCGGGAGAGTGAACTGACACACCCACACCCTGTCCAAGAGTGGATTTATACACCCTTGCTGAGATAAACTGTGTGACCGCAGGTGTATATTCTCTCTCTTGGGAAGACTCACAGGACAAAGATGGATAAGGTGCAAACGTTTGTGGAGTCAGGCAAGCCCGAGGACTTGGAAGGTTGCACGAGGGATCAATTGAAACAAATAGCAGAAAAATGTGGCATCAGGTTGAAAGCATCTAAAGTAGCTGGGATGAAGGATGAGATCCTGAGGCAGTTAAGAGCCAAAAGTGAAGCGGCAGAGCAAGGAGCCCAAAAAGGAGCTGAAAGTGGAAAGGAGGATGATGGGCAGGATGAAGTGAGATCCCAGGGATCGAGTAGGAGCAGCAAGAGTAGCCGCAGTAGTAGGAGTAGCCGGAATAGGAGCTTGGAGAGATTCCAGTTAGAGCTCCAGATGCAGCAACAGCGAGAGGACAAGGAGAGACAGTTCCAGCTGGAAAAGATGAAATTAGAACTCCAGATGAAAAATGAAGCCGAGAAGGAAAAAGAGAAAACCAGGCTGGAAGTAGAAAAAGAGAAAACCAGGCTGGAAGTAGAAAAAGAGAAAACCAGGTTGGAAGTAGAAAAAGAGAAAACCAGAGTAAGAGAACTGGAGTTGGAACAGGAGAAAGAAAAAGAGAAAGCAAGGCTAGAGGTGGAAAAAGAAAAAGAGAGAACAAAACAAATGCAGATAGAAGCGAATAGAACCTTGGCTGAACAAAGGATTGAACATGGGTTGCCAGAGAGCACCACCCAGGTATCACACCCACCAGATATTAGGGTTAGGGAGAAGGACATTCCCTTGTTTGTTCCCGAAGAGGCAGAGAGCTTTTTCGAGCACTTTGAAAAAGTAGCCAGCATCAAGGAGTGGCCACAGGAGGAATGGGCCCAGCTGGTCCAGTTAAGATTGACCGGTGCAGCCAGGGAGGCATACACCCAATTGTCACTGGAAGAGTGCCAGGATTATGCCACAGTAAAGAGCAGCATATTGCGCTCGTTTCAGTTAACCCCAGAAGCTTATAGAAAGCGCTTCAGAGAAATGATCAAAGTTGGAGCATGTACGTTTGCTGAGACAGCAAGAGATCTGGAAAGACGATTCCAGAAGTGGATTGAGGCTGCTGGAGTTGGATCTTACGCTGACCTGAAGCAACTGATGGTCATGGAGAAGTTCTTGGAGATGATGCATCCCGAAACAAAGTTCAAGATCCAAGAAGCAGGGATAATGGAGGTGAAAGATGCCGCAGATAGGGCGGATATGATTACTGAAGCGTATAAGAGCTTAAGGGAGAACAGAGTGAGAAGCGAGGCGAGACGCAGCAATGGCAGACCCAATGGAGTCTGGGGAGGAAGAAATTACGAGAGGCCCAGAAGAGTCTGGGATGAGAAAAATTTTGATAAATGGGCAGATAAAAGTAAGTACCCTAAAACTCAGAAGAGTAGGTCGCGCACTTCGTCTGAAAGTGAGGATGGAGGAGCTAAACGAGAAACTAATCGTTATCCTGGAAATCAAGAGTCCAGTAAAGCTCCACAGAGTACGAGTAGTACGTCTGGCCCGAGGAACTCCAATACGAGTGGGCAGAGTCAGAGCTACTCTGGTACATATAGAAGAGACTTTTCCCAGATGAGATGTTACAATTGTAACGGATTGGGTCACGTGATGCGAGATTGTAGACAGGGCAAGAGAGTTGTGACCCTGGCCATGTGTGACCCCGGAAGTAAATATACTAATGTGTTCCGAGACAAACCACAGAGATCGAACTTAGTGAACGAGAGGTATAGGCCGTTCATGAGCAAAGGTTGGATCAGAATAGGAGGCCAACCTGAGGTAGAAGTTGGTATCTTAAGAGATACCGGAGCTAATCAGAGCTTGATTACGAGAAGCCTGATTGGGAATGATCGACGGTTAGCTGGCAGGAGTAAGATGAAGGTATATGGGTTGTTGTCTGAAAGTGACATGCCCGTATGTACTGTCCAGCTAAGGTCAGAATATGTGTCGGCAGAGGTGATGTTGGGAGTGTGCCCCGACATACCTATTCCAGGAGTCCAAGTGATCCTGGGGAATGACTTGTGCGGGACAAAGGTGTTGACAAGAGTCATAGCGGAGACTGTGCCAGAGGAGTGCCCAGAAGGCCACGGCACGTGTGGGACACCTGAGAGTGTGAACCTGACTGACATCCGAGGAAATGAGTCAGGAGACCGCCAAGCCATTGAGTACCCTGTCTCGGTAGTGATGAAGGCAGAGGTGGCCGACAAGGAAGACACTGGAGAAGGTGAGACAGTGTCGATTCAACCGGTGGAAGATATAGATGTAGATATAGCATGGCTGTTTGATGAAGGTCCAGCCCAGGCAAATGAAGTCTCGGTGAGGTCAAAAGTGAATGTGGCCCAGCCGAAGAAGAATCATGTGAAGAGAGCGGACCTGAGTAGAGCCCAGACTGCTGAAATTAAGAGTCGGAAGGCGAATGCAACTGTGCTGAGTAGGAATGAGGAAAGATGTGGACAGACTGAGGACAGGAGTAGAGCGTCCAGTGGTCCACGAGCACAGAGGCATATGGATAGTGGAGTTAAGTTGTTTGAGATGTCAGGAGTTGACATGTTTCACAGAAAACGTGGAGAAAAGATAGTGAAGAAGAGTAATAGCCGAGAAAATGAAAGGAGAAGAGACAGTATGTGTGGAGAGATGCTTACGAGCACTTTGGGAGAGGCAAAGCGACATGTATGGTCGAGTGCTGTTGGATGTAGTGCAGTGCTCGAAGAAACTTTTAGGGAACGAAGAAGAGTTGAAGGAGAAGAAATGGAGTGGTATAGAGGTGAGAGGTGTGAGAAGAGGATGATGATGCAAGCATGGATGAATAGAAGAAAGCCGAGGACTCGATGGAGGTCAAACAGGATGAGCTCTCGGATAAACGAGGAGACGGAAGGGAGGATAGTCGGTGAAGACGAGGGAGTGAAGTATGATGACAGGAGACGAAAGTATAATGGCAGTAGATGGAAGTATGAAGACGACGGAGGAGATACAGACAGTAGATGTCTGACTCTGGACGAGAAGAGAAGAAGACGAGGAAACGGAGGGTGGAGACAATAAGTAGAGTGGAACGATGGAGTGCAGGCGTCCAAGGAGGACAGCCTAGCCAACAGGTGCCAGAGAAGTCAGATCGTTTACGAGAAGATCGTGTTTCTGGCGAGTTGTGAGCAAGATGTTGCAAGGAGCAACGAACTAATTGTAGACTTCTAAGGGAGTATGTAAACAGACTAACCGGTCGAACCAATCGGTTGAAGAACGAGACAATGTAGTGGCTGATGCGTTATCTCGAGCCTAGCCACTAGAATAACTCTCAAAAATAAGGGGAGGGGAGTGTTATGATCTCAGCCTGCAGGAGAAGCGAGTCTCCCTTCTTGAGAGTTATTCAGCAAGCCTGACCTAACTAGAAGGTCTAGCAAGTATTGAGGTGATAACGCATATGTAAAATAGTTGGTTGGATATGTGTAACAGTTTGAGATTATGGGCAATGCAGAAGAAAATAGATAAATGACGGGCTAGGAGATGTGGACATTTTGCTGGAGGCGTGAGGCTCGCTTCCGGAGGACCTTGACCTCACTTGAGTGCCAGACATCGCAGGGGGAAGCCGCGCTCCGTTGAGCTCCCGTCAGAAGGGAACCCCTAGTGATATATCTCTAAGAGAAGAGAAGTGTGCAGACGTGCCAGCTGTGGAATCGAGCTGGGGACGTGTGGTCTCAAGTCGTGGACGATAATTAGTGAATATTAAGCCGCCCGGAGGCATTATTGTGGGCCGTGGGAGCGCCCTGACCAGACGCCGTCAGAGGGAAAGCGCCCTCGACCAATTAATCTGTGGTAAGCACGATATACGCCAGTTCATAGTGATCACTTGTAGTTGGTCGTGTGCCCAGCGACAGTAGCAATGTTTATTTATAAGTTAGGCATGTTTTAATAAGGCAGAAAGCCTGAAATAAGAGAGTGGAGAGGGAGGAACACGGAGCGACGTCCGCCCCCTCTGAGCGCTGGCGGACGACTGAGGGAGCCGGCTCCGGATGGAGGAAGACCCTCCCAGTGAGTGAGGACCGCCGCCAGGCGAGGTGGAGTATGGACCCGCCCAAAACGGGGGAGTCCACTCTCACTGTATGTAGAGAACAGATAGAGGTTTGAGGCAAGCATATTGTGTGGTTATTTTTGTTTATGTGTTAAAGGGGAACATTTTATTGGAGTGTCGATGGGTTGCAGGTTTGTCTTTGGGGAAGAAGTTGCTGAGAACTTCGAAGCCAGCAGATGATGTAGCTGATGAGACTCCAAGGTAGTGGAGCAGAGGACCTCGAGCTGTGAGGAGAAGCAGCAGTGAAGAGGAGTGTCACGTGCTTCTGTAGAGGTGGTGTAGCAGCCAAGAGAGCTGTGGAAGAACCTAACAGAAGGGTGAAGCACCGTAGTTGCACAAGGAAACTTCATGATAGCAGCCTGGAGGAGCTGCAGAGGATCCTGGTAGTGAAGCCCGGCAGAACCTAAAGATATTAGGGTAGTGAACTTCCAGAGGTGGAAGGGGAAGTTCTGGTGGATTACTTATAGGGAGTTGATAGTGTTTGGTTGTCATTAGCGTGCAAGACGCAGTGAGAGGTGAGTGACTGTTGGCATTCTTACGTCAAGGAGTTTTTTTATACTGAAGTATCAATGAACATTTATACTGGTATATGTTATTGCATTCAAATGCTGATTTTCTATATATATATATGTTATCTTGCTGATGGTGCAACAGTGTGTAGGCTTGACCAACTTGAGGAGGTTAATAGTATCAGGTGGCGAACCAGGAGATAGGATACCACTTGATAAGCTGATAATAGAGTTCTGATGGTGTTGGAGTGCAACCTGATTGTGATATTATAGAGTATAGGATTCATTATTATTATATGTGTGTATGTATCGTGTATGTGCTTTGTTCAGTAAATGTGTCACAATTTGCTGGTGTTTGCCCTTGTCCTAGTGAGGCTTCCCAGGAAGTAGTGAAGAAGGAGAGAGAGAGAGAGAAAGAACCAAGAACCACTGCTGTGGACAGGGTAAGAGGTAATACTAGTAAGTCATAGGGGATTGAGGAGGTCATACCTCATAAGGAGAGAGTGGGGAGTCACAGCGGCTCGAGTGGGTGTGTGCACGTGACAACGAGGCTAAGTGTTGGAGCCGCATCCCCTAAACGTGTGACGTTGAGCCCCTCTCCAAGAGCCAGAAGCGCCAAGGGTGATCTCCTAGTATAAGCACTCTGCCGGGTTGTGGGTTGGGTTGTCCATAGAGAAGGATCGACGACGACAACACCAACCAACCCACAGTCTATAATACTCATACACAATGAAATAGGTAGCTTTATCATTTCATAAGAAAAAAAGAAGAGAAAATATATTATTTCAGGAAAACTTGGCTTATTAGGCAAATCGGGCCTTGCATATTAGGCTGAGAAGTGCATTCTGGCTACTAGGTACGACATATATATATATATATATATATATATATATATATATATATATATATATATATATATATATATATATATATATATATATATATATATACATATATATATATATATATATATATATATATATATATATATATATATATATATATATATATATATATATATATATATATATATATATATATATATATATATATATATATATATATATATATATATATATATATATATATATATGCAATTGACGATCACAAAACACTGATCATTTTATGCGGAAAATCCACAGAGAAATATGAAATGAGGTGAACGTTTCGGCTTTGTTAAAGCCTTTGTCAACACCAGACTGACTAAGGAGAATGGAGAAGGGGGAGGATATATAGGCCGACACCTGACCAACCCATCCCTAGGGTTGGTCAGTTGTAATTAACCAAAAACAGGTATAGCTTAGCTTAGAATGGTCAAAGAGGATTAAGCGGTCAGAGAATAAGGAATGAAAGATTAAAGAAAAGCCTCATGAACACACAATATATGAATATACAATTATAATGAGACATTGTAAGCCTCTCTATCAGAGTTGTTTCTTAAACTTTTGTGCAATATTATAACTTAAAAATGGATCAAGTTTGTACATTCCAGTACTAACATTAAGAAGATTTGGACACTGACTGATTAGAGCAGACTCAATCAAATTCCGTTCCACGAAATCCCCACAATTGGTAATGCTTTTTGCCCCATTCCAGTTAATATTGTGATCGCATAAACTCGTATGTAGATACAATGCATTAGACGTTTGGGCAGTTCTAATACTATAAGCATGTTGTGACAACTGCAATTGTAAGGACTTTCCTGTTTGTCCAAGGTACACAGAATCACAATCATTGCAGGGAATCGAATACACACAACCTTCTGTATCAGGGGAGTTTTTTATTAAATTGGATTTGATCGTACTATTAGTGAACACCAAATTTATATTAATTTTCTTAAAAATCAGAGACAATTTTTCAAGTCCACTCGCATAAGGTACCACCAATGAGTTAATAATTTTTGGTTTCGCCTTAGGGACGTGATTGTTTTATAGTGTCAGCCTACATATCCTCCCCCTTCTCCCTTCTCCTTAGTCAGTCTGGTGTTGACAAAGGCTTTAACAAAGCCGAAACGTTCACCTCATTTCATATTTCTCTGTGGATTTTCCGCATATATATATATATATATATATATATATATATATATATATATATATATATATATATATATATATATATATATATTAGTATATTTTGGTAGCAGTCTTTCCTGTAGACATATATTATTAAATATGACCGAAAAAGTAAGATTAATAATTCTAACACGAGGTCGAATATGTCGTCCAACAGAATTTCCAACTCTACTTTCCGGGCCATTTCACTCGGTCTGGACATAACATGACAGTTTATGCCCAGATTTAGGAGAGTGACTTGGTCCTCAGTGAGGTTAATTCCTGCAAGGTTCAGGAAGCCATCTCTTGGTCGTGGAATTGCCATAGGTCCTCCATATAATGTTGTTAGTTTCTTGATAATCCTTGTTTCAGTGCTGAGGTGATGTTGGTCTGTGAGGATGTCGAGGTGTTGTTCAATGCGGGTACGGATACTATGGTCGATGTTGCTATTTCTCCACTCGTTTGTAGCATGAAGTAGTTGCGTTTTGTTGTCTTTGATTTCATTCTCTGCCTTGTATATCTGATCACGAATCAGATCCTGGCGATATTTTATTGTGAAGGCTTGATTCCTTGCTGCTGGGTCGTGCACTTTAATATTAGTATATTTTGGTAGCAGTCTTTCCTGTAGACATATATTATTAAATATGACCGAAAAAGTAAGATTAATAATTCTAACACGAATTTTCTCAATCTTTCGTACATTACGCTTCACTGTTGGAGGTAAATCAAAAATCACTTCTCCAAAATTCATTTTTATTTCTAGTCTGACGCGACACGGGCGCGTTTCGTAAAACTTATTACATTTTCAAAGACTTCACAAATACACAACTGATTAGAACTTACGTCTCTCTGATATTATATCTACATTTGAGTGAGGTGGGAAGGGTGATGTGGCATTAACACAAGACAGAACAGGAGGGGATATTAATAGGGTATTAAAAGTATCAACACAAGACAGAACAGAAACAATGGGTATTGAATAGAAGTGTTTGTAGAAAGCCTATTGGTCCATATTTCTTGATGCTTCTATATTGGAGCGGAGTCTTGAGGTGGGTAGAATATAGTTGTGCAATAATTGGCTGTTGATTGCTGGTGTTGACTTCTTGATGTGTAGTGCCTCGCAAACGTCAAGCCGCCTGCTATCGCTGTATCTATCGATGATTTCTGTGTTGTTTACTAGGATTTCTCTGGCGATGGTTTGGTTATGGGAAGAGATTATATGTTCCTTAATGGAGCCCTGTTGCTTATGCATCGTTAAACGCCTAGAAAGAGATGTTGTTGTCTTGCCTATATACTGGGTTTTTTGGAGCTTACAGTCCCCAAGTGGGCATTTGAAGGCATAGACGACGTTAGTCTCTTTTAAAGCGTTCTGTTTTGTGTCTGGAGAGTTTCTCATGAGTAGGCTGGCCGTTTTTCTGGTTTTATAGTAAATCGTCAGTTGTATCCTCTGATTTTTGTCTGTAGGGATAACGTTTCTATTAACAATATCTTTCAGGACCCTTTCCTAGGGTTCTCCCCTAGGTGTCCTGTTTGCAAACTTCTACATGGGTACCATCGAGCAAAAAGTCTTAGTCGACATGAACTTGAAACCGGCCATATACTGCAGGTATGTTGACGACATTTTTACACAGGTACCTGATGTCAGACATCTGCAGGAGCTGAAGGAGGCATTTGAGCAGAGTTCCGTGCTGCGTTTCACTTACGAGACGGAAAAGGATGGGAAGCTGCCATTTCTAGATGTAACAGTCATGGAAAAGGGCGGAGGTTTCCACACTGCAGTCTACACTAAGGAAACAAACATAGGAATGTGCCTAAATGCCAACAGCGACTGCCCCGACAGGTACAAGAGGAGTGTTGTTAACGCATACGTCGACCGTGCTCTCAGCCACAGCTCAGAATGGAAGCAAGTCGACGAAGAACTCTGTAGGGTAAGGCAGGTCCTAGTCAATAACGGCTTCTCCAATGGTTTCATCGAAGACATCATAAGAAGGAAAGTGAAAAGCCATGCAACCTCTGAAGAGACAACTAACACAACACCTATACCCCCTATTAGACTATTTTACAGGAACTTCTTTTCCACAGCTCATAAAACGGAGGAAAGGGTCCTGAAAGATATTGTTAATAGAAACGTTATCCCTACAGACAAAAATCAGAGGATACAACTGACGATTTACTATAAAACCAGAAAAACGGCCAGCCTACTCATGAGAAACTCTCCAGACACAAAACAGAACGCTTTAAAAGAGACTAACGTCGTCTATGCCTTCAAATGCCCACTTGGGGACTGTAAGCTCCAAAAAACCCAGTATATAGGCAAGACAACAACATCTCTTTCTAGGCGTTTAACGATGCATAAGCAACAGGGCTCCATTAAGGAACATATAATCTCTTCCCATAACCAAACCATCGCCAGAGAAATCCTAGTAAACAACACAGAAATCATCGATAGATACAGCGATAGCAGGCGGCTTGACATTTGCGAGGCACTACACATCAAGAAGTCAACACCAGCAATCAACAGCCAATTATTGCACAACTATATTCTACCCACCTCAAGACTCCGCTCCAATATAGAAGCATCAAGAAATATGGACCAATAGGCTTTCTACAAACACTTCTATTCAATACCCATTGTTTCTGTTCTGTCTTGTGTTGATACTTTTAATACCCTATTAATATCCCCTCCTGTTCTGTCTTGTGTTAATGCCACATCACCCTTCCCACCTCACTCAAATGTAGATATAATATCAGAGAGACGTAAGTTCTAATCAGTTGTGTATTTGTGAAGTCTTTGAAAATGTAATAAGTTTTACGAAATGCGCCCGTGTCGCGTCAGACTAGAAATAAAAATGAATTTTGGAGAAGTGATTTTTTATTTACCTCCAACAGTGAAGCGTAATGTACGAAAGATTGAGAAAATTCGTGTTAGAATTATTAATCTTACTTTTTCGGTCATATTTAATAATATATATATATATATATATATATATATATATATATATATATATATATATATATATATATATATATATATATATTTTTTTTTTTTTTTTTTTTTAAATTTGTGAGGGTACCACCTCTGGTGCCAATGTGTGGACCCATAGCCTCGGAGAAGAAAATAAAAAGTATTCAGAGGAGACCTTGTGGTTTCTCACTGAACACTAATATTATCTTCTCCTACTACCCCCATTCTTTTGTATGTACACATATATATTTACTTTATTTGAACTTTGTTACAAAAAAGGAGTTACATATGGGTTACAAAGATGGTTGTCATAGGTTGTTGAGTTCCTCCAGCTCCTCAGATGGCGGGCAGGAACCCTGGATGCAGTGCGCATTTCCCCTCTGTATCGCCACACTGAGGCGCTGGAAAAGAAAGCTTGCAGCTCTCGGGTCCCTTGTTGTTTCAATGAGCCTAGAACCCAGTTCCTTCAAAAAACTGGTAGCACTTTTACCCCAGGCGCCGAGCGTCTCAGAAGCAATGGGGACAAAATTGTAGTGGTGATCCAGTTCTCTATACTTACGGGATTTGGCTGCTTCCCTGTGGGTGGCAGCGCCACCTGGTTGTGCAACACTGAGGTTAATGTAGGTGTTAGCCAGGGTTGATACGCACGTGTAGTCCCATACCAACTGCTTGCCATTCTTCCAGGGGTTCACTGTGATACCATCCGGGCGACCAATAAGAGCATCAGAGTTACGGGGCGTTAGGTAACGGGGCTCTCTTTCAGCTGGGTATCCAGCTGTGGTGAGGCTCCTCTTGATGATGTCGTTAACTTCACTGTGCCTCGAGTGCCATCCCCCTGTGCTTTGGCAGAGTAGGCCATGGTGACCGTACCTGTCAGCCACCACCTCGCCGCAAATACACCTATATCTGGTGTGGATAGGGGCAGCAAGGCGGAGGGCCACAGCAATTCGGAGGGCGTGTGGTGTGAGACGCGTGCCAGTTGCCGACATTGGGGTTGCTAACAGGAAATCCCCTGCATGTGGTGCTGCTACTGCTGTGAGGCGAGCAATGTCGTGTTGTGTTGTTGCAGCACCCAGGCACTCTGCAGCAACTTGGTCTACAATGGGACCATCCCAGCTGGATTGCTTGTGGGATTTTGGGGATGGTGGTTGAGGTGATTGGCCTGCACGAGAGGCCCACTCTGTGGCACAGCGTGTAAAATTGGGATCATGTACACCTGCCAGCTGATGTAAGTGGGCAGGTAGAATTTCCTTCACAAGGTCGTCGGATGCTGATAAGGAGGACAGGAAGGCTGGAACAGCGATTTGCGTTGCTGTTCGAACTCCGAGGCCCCCAAGTCTTACGGGAAGAGAGGCTTGTTTCCACTGTAGGTCATCGAGAGAGAGGTTATGGGCTTTTTCTAGCATTGATTTCAGTAACCGGTCATACTCACTTAGTTTTTGGCTACTGTAAGATGGTGAACACCTCAGAAAGTAGGTTAACCTGGGGAGGGACAGACATCTGGTGATGAGGTAGAGTGCATCATGAGCATCAATATCCTCAATCCTCCCATCCATCCTCTTAAGGTCGGCGATTTTCTTATCAAGGACCTCATCGATGGCTTTCAACCCCAGGGGAGCTCCTAGGAGTGTGCTGTCTTCAGGTTTAGTTTTATGGATATTTGGCAGAAGACCCTCTATTCTCTCTACGATGCCCTGGTTGGAACATATTATTTCACATTTAGAAGGGTTCAGGGTGAGGCCTAAAACTGCACCTTGCTCCTGGATTTTTCTGATGTCCTCCAGGAGGGAGTCTTGGGAACCATCTAGGGTACCATCATCCAAGAACCAGATGTTATGCTCGCTGGACAGGACCTCTGTGACTTGTTTGATGACTAAGCAGAAAAGGAGAGGAGCGAGGGGGTCACCCTGTTGGACGCCTTCTCGCGAGTCAATTTCATGCTCGCCAAAAAGTAGCTTAAGATCCATACTGTAGCATGAATGTACAAAAGGGTAGAGGGAAGGAAAATGACTATGAACCGCACGGAGCACAGCATCCCTCCGCACCAAATTGAAGGCATTTTTGAAATCTAGCTTGATAAGGGCCTTTTCGTCTGTGATGTTGGCGATGAAGGCTCGAGCTGCATGGGCTGCCCCCTCACACCCTTGTGGAATGCCAAACCCGAGCTGTTTTGGCTTCAGCATGTTGGCCGCTGCATCACTAACTGTTCTTGCATATATATATATATATATATATAGGCTATTTGAACCACCCCACCGCCGGCACTCGGATAGTTATCTTGGGCATAGCATTTTACCAAATCACCTCATTCTTTGGGGCAACACGTGAGGAACACAAATGCGAACAAGCCTGAATGGTCCCCAGGACATATGCAACTGAAAACTCACACCCCAGAAGTGACTCGAACCCATACTCCCAGAAGCAACGCATCAGGTATGTACAAGACGCCTTAATCCACTTGACCATCACGACCGGACATAATGAGGTGATAGCCGAGGCTATTTGAACCACCCCACCGCCGGCACTCGGATAGTTATCTTGGGCATAGCATTTTACCAAATCACCTCATTCTTTGGGGCAACACGTGAGGAACACAAATGCGAACACGACCTCATTATGTCCGGTCGTGATGGTCAAGTGGATTAAGGCGTCTTGTACATACCAGATGCGTTGCTTCTGGGAGTATGGGTTCGAGTCACTTCTGGGGTGTGAGTTTTCAGTTGCATATGTCCTGGGGACCATTCAGGCTTGTTCGCATATATATATATATATGTCGTACCTAGTAGCCAGAACGCACTTCTCAGCCTACTATGCAAGGCCCGATTTGCCTAATAAGCCAAGTTTTCCTGAATTAATAAATTTTCTCTATTTTTTCTTATGAAATGGTAAAGCTAACCATTTCATTATGTATGAGGTCAATTTTTTTTTATTGGAGTTAAAATTAACGTAGATATATGACCGAACCTAACCAACCCTACCTAACCTAACCTAACCTATCTTTATAGGTTAGGTTAGGTTAGGTAGCCAAAAAAGTTAGGTTAGGTTAGGTTAGGTAGGTTAGGTAGTCAAAAAACGATTAATTCATGAAAACTTGGCTTATTAGGCAAATCGGGCCTTGAATAGTAGGCTGAGAAGTGCGTTCTGGCTATTAGGTACGACATATATATATATATATATATATATATATATATATATATATATATATATATATATATATATATATATATATATATATATATATATATATATATGTGTGTGTTGTACCTAGTAGCCAGAACGTCGTACTCGGCCTACTATGCAAGGCCCGATTTGCCTAATAAGCCAAGTTTTCCTGAATTAATATATTTTCTCTAATTTTTTTCTTAAGAAATGATAAAGCTACCCATTTCATTATGTATGAGGTCAATTTTTTTTTATTGGAGTTAAAATTCACGTAGATATATGACCGAACCTAACCAACCCTACCTAACCTAACCTAACCTATCTTTATAGGTTAGGTTAGGTTAGGTAGCCGAAAAAGTTAGGTTAGGTAGTCGAAAAACAATTAATTCATGAAAACTTGGCTTATTAGGCAAATCAGGCCTTGCATAGTAGGCTGAGAAGTGCGTTCTGGCTACTAGGTACGACATATATATATATATATATATATATATATATATATATATATATATATATATATATATATATATATATATATATATATATATATATATATATGTCGTACCTAGTAGCCAGAACGCACTTCTCAGCCTACTATGCAAGGCCCGATTTGCCTAATAAGCCAAGTTTTCATGAATTAATTGTTTTTCGACTACCTAACCTACCTAACCTAACCTAACCTAACTTTTTCGGCCACCTAACCTAACCTAACCTATAAAGATAGGTTAGGTTAGGTTAGGTAGGGTTGGTTAGGTTCGGTCATATATCTACGTTAATTTTAACTCCAATAAAAAAAAATTGACCTCATACATAATGAAATGGGTAGCTTTATCATTTCATAAGAAAAAAATTAGAGAAAATATATTAATTCAGGAAAACTTGGCTTATTAGGCAAATCTGGCCTTGAATAGTAGGCTGAGAAGTGCGTTCTGGCTACTAGGTACGACATATATATATATATATATATATATATATATATATATATATATATATATATATATATATATATATGCGAACAAGCCTGAATGGTCCCCAGGACAATATATATATATATATATATATATATATATATATATATATATATATATATATATATACATATATATATATATATATATATATATATATATATATATATATATATATATATATATATATATATATATATATATATATATATATATTTCGTACCTAGTAGCCAGAACGTCGTACTCGGCCTGCTATGCATGGCCCGATTTGCCTAATAAGCCAAGTTTTCCTGAATTAATATATTTTCTCTAATTTTTTTCTTATGAAATGATAAAGCTACCCATTTCATTACATATGAGGTCAATTTTTTTTTATTGGAGTTAAAATTAACGTAGATATTTGACCGAACCTAACCGACCCTACCTAACCTAACCTAACCTATCTTTATAGGTTAGGTTAGGTTAGGTTAGGTAGCCGAAAAAGTTAGGGTAGGTTAGGTAGTCGAAAAACAATTATTTCATGAAAACTTGGCTTATTAGGCAAATCGGGCTTTGAATAGTAGGCTGACAAGTGCGTTCTGGCTACTAGGTACGACATATATATATATATATATATATATATATATATATATATATGTCGTATATATATATATATATATATATATATATATATATATATATATATATATATATGTATATATATATATATATATATATATGTCGTACCTAGTAGCCAGAACTCACTTCTCAGCCTACTATTCAAGGCCCGATTTGCCTAATAAGCCAAGTTTTCCTGAATTAATATATTTACTATATTTTTTTTCTTGTGAAATAATAAAGCAACCCTTTTCTCTATGTATGAGGTCAATTTTTTTTTATTGGAGTTAAAATTAACGTAGATATATGACCGAACCTAACCAACCCTACCTAACCTAACCTAACCTATATTTATAGGTAAGGTTAGGTTAGGTAGCCAAAAAAAGCTAGGTTAGGTTAGGTTAGGTAGGTTAGGTAGACGAAAAAACATTAATTCATGAAAACTTGGCTTATTAGGCAAATCGGGCCTTGAATAGTAGGCTGAGAAGTGCGTTCTGGCTATTAGGTACGACATATATATATATATATATATATATATATGTCGTACCTAGTAGCCAGAACTCACTTCTCAGCCTACTATTCAAGGCCCGATTTGCCTAATAAGCCAAGTTTTCCTGAATTAATATATTTACTATAATTTTTTTCTTATGAAATGATAAAGCAACCCTTTTCTCTATGTATGAGGTCAATTTTTTTTTATTGGAGTTAAAATTAACGTAGATATATGACCGAACCTAACCAACCCTACCTAACCTAACCTAACCTATATTTATAGGTAAGGTCAGGTTAGGTAGCCAAAAAAAGCTAGGTTAGGTTAGGTTAGGTAGGTTAGGTAGACGAAAAAACATTAATTCATGAAAACTTGGCTTATTAGGCAAATCGGGCCTTGAATAGTAGGCTGAGAAGTGCGTTCTGGCTATTAGGTACGACATATATATATTTATATATATATATATATATATATATATATATATATATATATATATATATATATATATGTATATATATATATATATATATATATATGTCGTACCTAATAGCCAGAACGCACTTCTCAGCCTACTATTCAAGGCCCGATTTGCCTAATAAGCCAAGTTTTCATGAATTAATGTTTTTTCGTCTACCTAACCTAACCAAACCTAGCTTTTTTTGGCTACCTAACCTAACCTTACCTATAAATATAGGTTAGGTTAGGTTAGGTAGGGTTGGTTAGGTTCGGTCATATATCTACGTTAATTTTAACTCCAATAAAAAAAAATTGACCTCATACATAGAGAAAAGGGTTGCTTTATCATTTCATAAGAAAAAAATTATAGTAAATATATTAATTCATGAAAACTTGGCTTATTAGGCAAATCAGGCCTTGAATAGTAGGCTGAAAAGTGAGTTCTGGCTACTAGGTACGACATATATATATATATATATATATATATATATATATATATATATATATATATATATATATATATATATATATATATATATATATATTTATATATATATATATATATATATATATATATATATATATATATATATATATATATATATATATATATATAACTTTAGAACACTTTCCCACCAGGAGACTCGAACCCTAGCCATCACAGAAGCCTTCCAGCAACTGGCATAACAGGTACGCCTTAACCCGCTCCACCCTTAAAAGAGATGGTAATATTTGAGTATTTAAATACCCCAAAGATCAACACCTCCCAAGAGCACTAGAGCAAGTGAGGGGTCATTTATACGTTTATTTCATCAAGTCCCTGTTAATATGGGAAGGCACAGTGTCTATGCTTAAGGCACAACTCTCCTAAACACGAGAGTGAAGTATACAACTTTAGAACACTTTCCCACCAGGAGACTCGAACCCTAGCCAGCACAGAAGCCTTCCAGCAACTGGCATAACAGGTACGCCTTAACCCGCTCCACCACCTGCTCAGACCCTTAAAAGAGATGGTAATTTCGGAGTATTTAAATACCCCAAAGATCAACACCTCCCAAGAGCACTAGAGCAAGTGAGGGGTCATTTATACGTTTATTTCATCAAGTCCCTGTTAATATGGGAAGGCACAGTGTCTATGCTTAAGGCACAACTCTCCTAAACACGAGAGTGAAGTATACAACTTTAGAACACTTTCCCACCAGGAGACTCGAACCCTAGCCAGCACAGAAGCCTTCCAGCAACTGGCATAACAGGTACGCCTTAACCCGCTCCACCACCTGCTCAGACCCTTAAAAGAGATGGTAATTTCGGAGTATTTAAATACCCCAAAGATCAACACCTCCCAAGAGCACTAGAGCAAGTGAGGGGTCATTTATACGTTTATTTCATCAAGTCCCTGTTAATATGGGAAGACACAGTGTCTATGCTTAAGGCACAACTCTCCTAAACACGAGAGTGAAGTATACAACTTTAGAACACTTTCCCACCAGGAGACTCGAACCCTAGCCAGCACAGAAGCCTTCCAGCAACTGGCATAACAGGTACGCCTTAACCCGCTCCACCACCTGCTCAGACCCTTAAAAGAGATGGTAATTTCGGAGTATTTAAATACCCCAAAGATCAACACCTCCCAAGAGCACTAGAGCAAGTGAGGGGTCATTTATACGTTTATTTCATCAAGTCCCTGTTAATATGGGAAGACACAGTGTCTATGCTTAAGGCACAACTCTCCTAAACACGAGAGTGAAGTATACAACTTTAGAACACTTTCCCACCAGGAGACTCGAACCCTAGCCAGCACAGAAGCCTTCCAGCAACTGGCATAACAGGTACGCCTTAACCCGCTCCACCACCTGCTCAGACCCTTAAAAGAGATGGTAATTTCGGAGTATTTAAATACCCCAAAGATCAACACCTCCCAAGAGCACTAGAGCAAGTGAGGGGTCATTTATACGTTTATTTCATCAAGTCCCTGTTAATATGGGAAGACACAGTGTCTATGCTTAAGGCACAACTCTCCTAAACACGAGAGTGAAGTATACAATCTTTAGAACACTTTCCCTACCAGGAGACTCGAACCCTAGCCAGCACAGAAGCCTTCCAGCAACTGGCATAACAGGTACGCCTTAACCCGCTCCACCACCTGCTCAGACCCTTAAAAGAGATGGTAATTTCGGAGTATTTAAATACCCCAAAGATCAACACCTCCCAAGAGCACTAGAGCAAGTGAGGGGTCATTTATACGTTTATTTCATCAAGTCCCTGTTAATATGGGAAGACACAGTGTCTATGCTTAAGGCACAACTCTCCTAAACACGAGAGTGAAGTATACAACTTTAGAACACTTTCCCACCAGGAGACTCGAACCCTAGCCAGCACAGAAGCCTTCCAGCAACTGGCATAACAGGTACGCCTTAACCCGCTCCACCACCTGCTCAGACCCTTAAAAGAGATGGTAATTTCGGAGTATTTAAATACCCCAAAGATCAACACCTCCCAAGAGCACTAGAGCAAGTGAGGGGTCATTTATACGTTTATTTCATCAAGTCCCTGTTAATATGGGAAGGCACAGTGTCTATGCTTAAGGCACAACTCTCCTAAACACGAGAGTGAAGTATACAACTTTAGAACACTTTCCCACCAGGAGACTCGAACCCTAGCCAGCACAGAAGCCTTCCAGCAACTGGCATAACAGGTACGCCTTAACCCGCTCCACCACCTGCTCAGACCCTTAAAAGAGATGGTAATTTCGGAGTATTTAAATACCCCAAAGATCAACACCTCCCAAGAGCACTAGAGCAAGTGAGGGGTCATTTATACGTTTATTTCATCAAGTCCCTGTTAATATGGGAAGGCACAGTGTCTATGCTTAAGGCACAACTCTCCTAAACACGAGAGTGAAGTATACAACTTTAGAACACTTTCCCACCAGGAGACTCGAACCCTAGCCAGCACAGAAGCCTTCCAGCAACTGGCATAACAGGTACGCCTTAACCCGCTCCACCACCTGCTCAGACCCTTAAAAGAGATGGTAATTTCGGAGTATTTAAATACCCCAAAGATCAACACCTCCCAAGAGCACTAGAGCAAGTGAGGGGTCATTTATACGTTTATTTCATCAAGTCCCTGTTAATATGGGAAGACACAGTGTCTATGCTTAAGGCACAACTCTCCTAAACACGAGAGTGAAGTATACAACTTTAGAACACTTTCCCACCAGGAGACTCGAACCCTAGCCAGCACAGAAGCCTTCCAGCAACTGGCATAACAGGTACGCCTTAACCCGCTCCACCACCTGCTCAGACCCTTAAAAGAGATGGTAATTTCGGAGTATTTAAATACCCCAAAGATCAACACCTCCCAAGAGCACTAGAGCAAGTGAGGGGTCATTTATACGTTTATTTCATCAAGTCCCTGTTAATATGGGAAGACACAGTGTCTATGCTTAAGGCACAACTCTCCTAAACACGAGAGTGAAGTATACAACTTTAGAACACTTTCCCACCAGGAGACTCGAACCCTAGCCAGCACAGAAGCCTTCCAGCAACTGGCATAACAGGTACGCCTTAACCCGCTCCACCACCTGCTCAGACCCTTAAAAGAGATGGTAATTTCGGAGTATTTAAATACCCCAAAGATCAACACCTCCCAAGAGCACTAGAGCAAGTGAGGGGTCATTTATACGTTTATTTCATCAAGTCCCTGTTAATATGGGAAGACACAGTGTCTATGCTTAAGGCACAACTCTCCTAAACACGAGAGTGAAGTATACATCTTTAGAACACTTTCCTACCAGGAGACTCGAACCCTAGCCAGCACAGAAGCCTTCCAGCAACTGGCATAACAGGTACGCCTTAACCCGCTCCCCCACCTGCTCAGACCCTTAAAAGAGATGGTAATTTCGGAGTATTTAAATACCCCAAAGATCAACACCTCCCAAGAGCACTAGAGCAAGTGAGGGGTCATTTATACGTTTATTTCATCAAGTCCCTGTTAATATGGGAAGACACAGTGTCTATGCTTAAGGCACAACTCTCCTAAACACGAGAGTGAAGTATACAACTTTAGAACACTTTCCCACCAGGAGACTCGAACCCTAGCCAGCACAAAAGCCTTCCAGCAACTGGCATAACAGGTACGCGTTAACCCGCTCCACCACCTGCTCAGACCCTTAAAAGAGATGGTTATTTCGGAGTATTTAAATACCCCAAAGGTCAACACCTCCCAAGAGCACTAGAGCAAGTGAGGGGTCATTTATACGTTTATTTCATCAAGTCCCTGTTAATATGGGAAGACACAGTGTCTATGCTTAAGGCACAACTCTCCTAAACACGAGAGTGAAGTATACAACTTTAGAACACTTTCCCACCAGGAGACTCGAACCCTAGCCAGCACAGAAGCCTTCCAGCAACTGGCATAACAGGTACGCCTTAACCCGCTCCACCACCTGCTCAGACCCTTAAAAGAGATGGTAATTTCGGAGTATTTAAATACCCCAAAGATCAACACCTCCCAAGAGCACTAGAGCAAGTGAGGGGTCATTTATACGTTTATTTCATCAAGTCCCTGTTAATATGGGAAGACACAGTGTCTATGCTTAAGGCACAACTCTCCTAAACACGAGAGTGAAGTATACAACTTTAGAACACTTTCCCACCAGGAGACTCGAACCCTAGCCAGCACAGAAGCCTTCAGCAACTGGCATAACAGGTACGCCTTAACCCGCTCCACCACCTGCTCAGACCCTTAAAAGAGATGGTAATTTCGGAGTATTTAAATACCCCAAAGATCAACACCTCCCAAGAGCACTAGAGCAAGTGAGGGGTCATTTATACGTTTATTTCATCAAGTCCCTGTTAATATGGGAAGGACACAGTGTCTATGCTTAAGGCACAACTCTCCTAAACACGAGAGTGAAGTATACAACTTTAGAACACTTTCCCACCAGGAGACTCGAACCCTAGCCAGCACAGAAGCCTTCCAGCAACTGGCATAACAGGTACGCCTTAACCCGCTCCACCACCTGCTCAGACCCTTAAAAGAGATGGTAATTTCGGAGTATTTAAATACCCCAAAGATCAACACCTCCCAAGAGCACTAGAGCAAGTGAGGGGTCATTTATACGTTTATTTCATCAAGTCCCTGTTAATATGGGAAGACACAGTGTCTATGCTTAAGGCACAACTCTCCTAAACACGAGAGTGAAGTATACAACTTTAGAACACTTTCCCACCATGGAGACTCGAACCCTAGCCAGCACAGAAGCCTTCCAGCAACTGGCATAACAGGTACGCCTTAACCCGCTCCACCACCTGCTCAGACCCTTAAAAGAGATGGTAATTTCGGAGTATTTAAATACCCCAAAGATCAACACCTCCCTAAGAGCACTAGAGCAAGTGAGGGGTCATTTATACGTTTATTTCATCAAGTCCCTGTTAATATGGGAAGACACAGTGTCTATGCTTAAGGCACAACTCTCCTAAACACGAGAGTGAAGTATACAACTTTAGAACACTTTCCCAACAGGAGACTCGAACCCTAGCCAGCACAGAAGCCTTCCAGCAACTGGCATAACAGGTACGCCTTAACCCGCTCCACCACCTGCTCAGACCCTTAAAAGAGATGGTAATTTCGGAGTATTTAAATACCCCAAAGATCAACACCTCCCAAGAGCACTAGAGCAAGTGAGGGGTCATTTATACGTTTATTTCATCAAGTCCCTGTTAATATGGGAAGACACAGTGTCTATGCTTAAGGCACAACTCTCCTAAACACGAGAGTGAAGTATACAACTTTAGAACACTTTCCCAACAGGAGACTCGAACCCTAGCCAGCACAGAAGCCTTCCAGCAACTGGCATAACAGGTACGCCTTAACCCGCTCCACCACCTGCTCAGACCCTTAAAAGAGATGGTAATTTCGGAGTATTTAAATACCCCAAAGATCAACACCTCCCAAGAGCACTAGAGCAAGTGAGGGGTCATTTATACGTTTATTTCATCAAGTCCCTGTTAATATGGGAAGACACAGTGTCTATGCTTAAGGCACAACTCTCCTAAACACGAGAGTGAAGTATACATCTTTAGAACACTTTCCTACCAGGAGACTCGAACCCTAGCCAGCACAGAAGCCTTCCAGCAACTGGCATAACAGGTACGCCTTAACCCGCTCCCCCACCTGCTCAGACCCTTAAAAGAGATGGTAATTTCGGAGTATTTAAATACCCCAAAGATCAACACCTCCCAAGAGCACTAGAGCAAGTGAGGGGTCATTTATACGTTTATTTCATCAAGTCCCTGTTAATATGGGAAGACACAGTGTCTATGCTTAAGGCACAACTCTCCTAAACACGAGAGTGAAGTATACAACTTTAGAACACTTTCCCACCAGGAGACTCGAACCCTAGCCAGCACAAAAGCCTTCCAGCAACTGGCATAACAGGTACGCGTTAACCCGCTCCACCACCTGCTCAGACCCTTAAAAGAGATGGTTATTTCGGAGTATTTAAATACCCCAAAGGTCAACACCTCCCAAGAGCACTAGAGCAAGTGAGGGGTCATTTATACGTTTATTTCATCAAGTCCCTGTTAATATTGGGAAGACACAGTGTCTATGCTTAAGGCACAACTCTCCTAAACACGAGAGTGAAGTATACAACTTTAGAACACTTTCCCACCAGGAGACTCGAACCCTAGCCAGCACAGAAGCCTTCCAGCAACTGGCATAACAGGTACGCCTTAACCCGCTCCACCACCTGCTCAGACCCTTAAAACAGATGGTAATTTCGGAGTATTTAAATACCCCAAAGATCAACACCTCCCAAGAGCACTAGAGCAAGTGAGGGGTCATTTATACGTTTATTTCATCAAGTCCCTGTTAATATGGGAAGACACAGTGTCTATGCTTAAGGCACAACTCTCCTAAACACGAGAGTGAAGTATACAACTTTAGAACACTTTCCCACCAGGAGACTCGAACCCTAGCCAGCACAGAAGCCTTCCAGCAACTGGCATAACAGGTACGCCTTAACCCGCTCCACCACCTGCTCAGACCCTTAAAAGAGATGGTAATTTCGGAGTATTTAAATACCCCAAAGATCAACACCTCCCAAGAGCACTAGAGCAAGTGAGGGGTCATTTATACGTTTATTTCATCAAGTCCCTGTTAATATGGGAAGACACAGTGTCTATGCTTAAGGCACAACTCTCCTAAACACGAGAGTGAAGTATACAACTTTAGAACACTTTCCCACCAGGAGACTCGAACCCTAGCCAGCACAGAAGCCTTCCAGCAACTGGCATAACAGGTACGCCTTAACCCGCTCCACCACCTGCTCAGACCCTTAAAAGAGATGGTAATTTCGGAGTATTTAAATACCCCAAAGATCAACACCTCCCAAGAGCACTAGAGCAAGTGAGGGGTCATTTATACGTTTATTTCATCAAGTCCCTGTTAATATGGGAAGACACAGTGTCTATGCTTAAGGCACAACTCTCCTAAACACGAGAGTGAAGTATACAACTTTAGAACACTTTCCCACCAGGAGACTCGAACCCTAGCCAGCACAGAAGCCTTCCAGCAACTGGCATAACAGGTACGCCTTAACCCGCTCCACCACCTGCTCAGACCCTTAAAAGAGATGGTAATTTCGGAGTATTTAAATACCCCAAAGATCAACACCTCCCAAGAGCACTAGAGCAAGTGAGGGGTCATTTATACGTTTATTTCATCAAGTCCCTGTTAATATGGGAAGACACAGTGTCTATGCTTAAGGCACAACTCTCCTAAACACGAGAGTGAAGTATACAATCTTTAGAACACTTTCCCTACCAGGAGACTCGAACCCTAGCCAGCACAGAAGCCTTCCAGCAACTGGCATAACAGGTACGCCTTAACCCGCTCCCCCACCTGCTCAGACCCTTAAAAGAGATGGTAATTTCGGAGTATTTAAATACCCCAAAGATCAACACCTCCCAAGAGCACTAGAGCAAGTGAGGGGTCATTTATACGTTTATTTCATCAAGTCCCTGTTAATATGGGAAGACACAGTGTCTATGCTTAAGGCACAACTCTCCTAAACACGAGAGTGAAGTATACAACTTTAGAACACTTTCCCACCAGGAGACTCGAACCCTAGCCAGCACAAAAGCCTTCCAGCAACTGGCATAACAGGTACGCGTTAACCCGCTCCACCACCTGCTCAGACCCTTAAAAGAGATGGTTATTTCGGAGTATTTAAATACCCCAAAGGTCAACACCTCCCAAGAGCACTAGAGCAAGTGAGGGGTCATTTATACGTTTATTTCATCAAGTCCCTGTTAATATGGGAAGACACAGTGTCTATGCTTAAGGCACAACTCTCCTAAACACGAGAGTGAAGTATACAACTTTAGAACACTTTCCCACCAGGAGACTCGAACCCTAGCCAGCACAGAAGCCTTCCAGCAACTGGCATAACAGGTACGCCTTAACCCGCTCCACCACCTGCTCAGACCCTTAAAAGAGATGGTAATTTCGGAGTATTTAAATACCCCAAAGATCAACACCTCCCAAGAGCACTAGAGCAAGTGAGGGGTCATTTATACGTTTATTTCATCAAGTCCCTGTTAATATGGGAAGACACAGTGTCTATGCTTAAGGCACAACTCTCCTAAACACGAGAGTGAAGTATACAACTTTAGAACACTTTCCCACCAGGAGACTCGAACCCTAGCCAGCACAGAAGCCTTCAGCAACTGGCATAACAGGTACGCCTTAACCCGCTCCACCACCTGCTCAGACCCTTAAAAGAGATGGTAATTTCGGAGTATTTAAATACCCCAAAGATCAACACCTCCCAAGAGCACTAGAGCAAGTGAGGGGTCATTTATACGTTTATTTCATCAAGTCCCTGTTAATATGGGAAGGCACAGTGTCTATGCTTAAGGCACAACTCTCCTAAACACGAGAGTGAAGTATACAACTTTAGAACACTTTCCCACCAGGAGACTCGAACCCTAGCCAGCACAGAAGCCTTCCAGCAACTGGCATAACAGGTACGCCTTAACCCGCTCCACCACCTGCTCAGACCCTTAAAAGAGATGGTAATTTCGGAGTAATTAAATACCCCAAAGATCAACACCTCCCAAGAGCACTAGAGCAAGTGAGGGGTCATTTATACGTTTATTTCATCAAGTCCCTGTTAATATGGGAAGACACAGTGTCTATGCTTAAGGCACAACTCTCCTAAACACGAGAGTGAAGTATACAACTTTAGAACACTTTCCCACCTGGAGACTCGAACCCTAGCCAGCACAGAAGCCTTCCAGCAACTGGCATAACAGGTACGCCTTAACCCGCTCCACCACCTGCTCAGACCCTTAAAAGAGATGGTAATTTCGGAGTATTTAAATACCCCAAAGATCAACACCTCCCAAGAGCACTAGAGCAAGTGAGGGGTCATTTATACGTTTATTTCATCAAGTCCCTGTTAATATGGGAAGACACAGTGTCTATGCTTAAGGCACAACTCTCCTAAACACGAGAGTGAAGTATACAACTTTAGAACACTTTCCCACCAGGAGACTCGAACCCTAGCCAGCACAGAAGCCTTCCAGCAACTGGCATAACAGGTACGCCTTAACCCGCTCCACCACCAGCTCAGACCCTTAAAAGAGATGGTAATTTCGGAGTATTTAAATACCCCAAAGATCCACACCTCCCAAGAGCACTAGAGCAAGTGAGGGGTCATTTATACGTTTATTTCATCAAGTCCCTGTTAATATGGGAAGACACAGTGTCTATGCTTAAGGCACAACTCTCCTAAACACGAGAGTGAAGTATACAACTTTAGAACACTTTCCCACAAGGAGACTCGAACCCTAGCCAGCACAAAAGCCTTCCAACAACTGGCATAACAGGTACGCCTTAACCCGCTCCACCACCTGCTCAGACCCTTAAAAGAGATGGTTATTTCGGAGTATTTAAATACCCCAAAGGTCAACACCTCCCAAGAGCACTAGAGCAAGTGAGGGGTCATTTATATGTTTATTTCATCAAGTCCCTGTTAATATGGGAAGACACAGTGTCTATGCTTAAGGCACAACTCTCCTAAACACGAGAGTGAAGTAAACAACTTTAGAACACTTTCCCATCAGGAGACTCGAACCCTAGCCAGCACAGAAGCCTTCCAGCAACTGGCATAACAGGTACGCCTTAACCCGCTCCCCCACCTGCTCAGACCCTTAAAAGAGATGGTAATTTCGGAGTATTTAAATACCCCAAAGATCAACACCTCCCAAGAGCACTAGAGCAAGTGAGGGGTCATTTATACGTTTATTTCATCAAGTCCCTGTTAATATGGGAAGGCACAGTGTCTATGCTTAAGGCACAACTCTCCTAAACACGAGAGTGAAGTATACAACTTTAGAACACTTTCCCACCAGGAGACTCGAACCCTAGCCAGCACAGAAGCCTTCCAGCAAATGGCATAACAGGTACGCCTTAACCCACTCCACCACCTGCTCAGACCCTTAAAAGAGATGGTAATTTCGGAGTATTTAAATATCCCAAAGATCAACACCTCCCAAGAGCACTAGAGCAAGTGAGGGGTCATTTATACGTTTATTTCATCAAGTCCCTGTTAATATGGGAAGACACAGTGTCTATGCTTAAGGCACAACTCTCCTAAACACGAGAGTGAAGTATACAACTTTAGAACACTTTCCCACCAGGAGACTCGAACCCTAGCCAGCACAGAAGCCTTCCAGCAACTGGCATAACAGGTACGCCTTAACCCGCTCCACCACCTGCTCAGACCCTTAAAAGAGATGGTAATTTCGGAGTATTTAAATACCCCAAAGATCAACACCTCCCAAGAGCACTAGAGCAAGTGAGGGGTCATTTATACGTTTATTTCATCAAGTCCCTGTTAATATGGGAAGACACAGTGTCTATGCTTAAGGCACAACTCTCCTAAACACGAGAGTGAAGTATACAACTTTAGAACACTTTCCCACCAGGAGACTCGAACCCTAGCCAGCACAGAAGCCTTCCAGCAACTGGCATAACAGGTACGCCTTAACCCGCTCCACCACCTGCTCAGACCCTTAAAGGAGATGGTAATTTCCTAGTATTTAAATACCCCAAAGATCAACACCTCCCAAGAGCACTAGAGCAAGTGAGGGGTCATTTATACGTTTATTTCATCAAGTCCCTGTTAATATGAGAAGACACAGTGTCTATGCTTAAGGCACAACTCTCCTAAACACGAGAGTGAAGTATACAACTTTAGAACACTTTCCCACCAGGAGACTCGAACCCTAGCCAGCACAGAAGCCTTCCAGCAACTGGCATAACAGGTACGCCTTAACCCGCTCCACCACCTGCTCAGACCCTTAAAAGAGATGGTAATTTCGGAGTATTTAAATACCCCAAAGCAGGTGGTGGAGCGGGTTAAGGCGTACCTGTTATGCCAGTTGCTGGAAGGCTTCTGTGCTGGCTAGGGTTAGAGTCTCCTGGTGGGAAAGTGTTCTAAAGTTGTATACTTCACTCTCGTGTTTAGGAGAGTTGTGCCTTAAGCATAGACACTGTGTCTTCCCATATTAACAGGGACTTGATGAAGTAAACGTATAAATGACCCCTCACTTGCTCTAGTGCTCTTGGGAGGTGTTGATCTTTGGGGTATTTAAATACTCCGAAATTACCATCTCTTTTAAGGGTCTGAGCAGGTGGTGGAGCGGGTTAAGGCGTACCTGTTATGCCAGTTGCTGGAAGGCTTCTGTGCTGGCTAGGGTTCGAGTCTCCTGGTGGGAAAGTGTTCTAAAGTTTTATACTTCACTCTCGTGTTTAGGAGAGTTGTGCCTTAAGCATAGACACTGTGTCTTCCCATATTAACAGGGACTTGATGAAATAAACGTATAAATGACCCCTCACTTGCTCTAGTGCTCTTGGGAGGTGTTGATCTTTGGGGTATTTAAATACTCCGAAATTACCATCTCTTTTAAGGGTCTGAGCAGGTGGTGGAGCGGGTTAAGGCGTACCTGTTATGCCAGTTACTGGAAGGCTTCTGTGCTGGCTAGGGTTCGAGTCTCCTGGTGGGAAAGTGTTCTAAAGTTGTATACTTCACTCTCGTGTTTAGGAGAGTTGTGCCTTAAGCATAGACACTGTGTCTTCCCATATTAACAGGGACTTGATGAAATAAACGTATAAATGACCCCTCACTTGCTCTAGTGCTCTTGGGAGGTGTTGATCTTTGGGGTATTTAAATACTCCGAAATTACCATCTCTTTTAAGGGTCTGAGCAGGTGGTGGAGCGGGTTAAGGCGTACCTGTTATGCCAGTTGCTGGAAGGCTTCTGTGCTTGCTAGGGTTCGAGTCTCCTGGTGGGAAAGTGTTATAAAGTTGTATACTTCACTCTCGTGTTTAGGAGAGTTGTGCCTTATATATATATATATATATATATATATATATATATATATATATATATATATATATATATATATATATATATATATATATATATATATATATATATATATATATAAATATATATATATATATATATATATATATATATATATATATATATATATATATATATATATATATATATATATATATATATATATATATATATATATATATATATATATATATATATATATATATATATATATATATTGGTGTATACTGGCAGCAGGTTTTCTTTCAAACATGTTTCATTGAATATGACCGCATATTCTGTATTTATTATTTTCTGGTTTAGGGCTTCTATCCCTCTAACTATTTTCTTAGCATCAGGGCTTAATTGAAATAGGAGTTCTCCAAAACTCATTTTCGTACTTTTAAGGTGAAGAAAAGAAGTGATTTACTATAGAGTGTATTACACTTATTTGTATAATTTGCACGACGTTTCGAACCTCCATGGTTCATTCTCAAGTGAACAGATCTTACAATACTAGTTGATTTTATACCCGCATTAGGTCAGGTGATAATACAATGAAGGTGAAAACATGGGGGGATACATAAGGGATAAATGTGAGGTGAAACATAGAGGCTGCAGAAGGCTTATTGGCCCATACGAGGCATCTCCTATCTAAACACAAAGATTAATCCAGTGTAATTGGCCTGTTATGTTGGACATTGTCTTCTGTGTTGGCATCGATATGTTCTTGTCTTGTCCTTACTCTCATGGTGGGTAGAGTAAATAGTTCCGTGATTTGGGTGTTCATGGTAGGTCGCTCTATTCTTATGTGAATTGCCTCAAGAATTTGTAATCTTCTTGAATCTTGGGTTTTGTCTATTATGCAAGTATTCTTGTTCAACATTTCCCTTGTTAGAGTAATGTCATGGGCTTGTCTCATGTGATTCCTAGGGGCACCAGATTGAAGATGGCATGTCAAACGCCTCGTCAGCTTGGTCGACGTCATACCTATGTACTTACATTGAAGGTTACATCCTTCGTGGGGGCAAGTGTACATGTATACAACGCTTGACTGCTGTAGAGGGTTCTCCGTCGGCTTTGGGCTGTTTTTGATAAGGAGTTCGGAAGTCTTCTTGGTTTTGTAGAATATTATCAGGTTTATGTTTTGGTTAGGAGTAGTGCTTTTTACGTAAAAAGTGCGTAAAAAGCACTACTCCTAAGATTACTCTAACAAGAGAAATGTTGAACAAGAATACTTGCATAATAGACAAAACCCAAGATTCAAGAAGATTACAAATTCTTGAGGCAATTCACATAAGAATAGAGCGACCTACCATGAACACCCAAATCACGGAACTATTTACTCTACCCACCATGAGAGTAAGGACAAGACAAGAACATATCGATGCCAACACAGAAGACAATGTCCAACATAACAGGCCAATTACACTGGATTAATCTTTGTGTTTAGATAGGAGATGCCTCGTATGGGCCAATAAGCCATCTGCAGCCTCTATGTTTCACCTCACATTTATCCCTTATGTATCCCCCCATGTTTTCACCTTCATTGTATTATCACCTGACCTAATGCGGGTATAAAATCAACTAGTATTGTAAGATCTGTTCACTTGAGAATGAACCATGGAGGTTCGAAACGTCGTGCAAATTATACAAATAAGTGTAATACACTCTATAGTAAATCACTTCTTTTCTTCACCTTAAAAGTACGAAAATGAGTTTTGGAGAACTCCTATTTCAATTAAGCCCTGATGCTAAGAAAATAGTTAGAGGGATAGAAGCCCTAAACCAGAAAATAATAAATACAGAGTATGCGGTCATATTCAATGAAACATATATATATATATATATATATGTTGTTCCTAGTAGCCAGAACGCACTTCTCAGCCTACTATGCAAGGACTGATTTGCCTAATAAGCCAAGTTTTCCTGAATTAATATATTTTCTCTAATTTTTTTCTTAAGAAATGATAAACATTTCTTATGAAATGTTCTTAAAAACATTCAAAACTTTTAAGAACATTCTTAAAAAAGACGAATATCTGGCGAAAATGAACCTCATACTCTCTGACCAAACTAAGTTCCAAAGGGTAACGAAGGACACTACAGCCGAATTGAAAGCAAAGATCAACAAACTGATCGAAACTGTGAACGCCAAGAAATCCGGACTCCACCTGCCAAAGATCATTGGGGAATATAAACCTGGATATGCATATGGAAATGTCAAGACACACAAGCCTGGAAACCCACTTCGGCCAATCATTAGCCAGATACCCACACCCACGTACAGACTGGCGAAGCGACTCAACGGCCTGCTGACTCCTTATGTTCCTTGCGCCTTCAGCCTGAAGTCTCCAAAGGAATTTGTTGACTTACTGCGGGGCACACGGGCCACAGGGATAAGAGCCTCGTTGGACGTAAAATCGCTGTTTACCAACGTACCTGTGGACGAGACAATCGGGATGATAGCCGACAGAGTGTATCGTGATCCAGCCTGTACTCCTCTTGACATACCCGAAAATATTCTAAGGAAACTACTCCAAGCTTGTACTAAAGAGGCACCCTTCTTGAGCCCGGATGGGCACATGTATAAGCAAGTAGATGGGGTCGCCATGGGTTCTCCCCTAGGTGTCCTGTTTGCAAACTTCTACATGGATACCATCGAGCAAAAAGTCTTAGTCGACATGAACTTGAAACCGGCCATATACTGCAGGTATGTTGACGACATTTTTGCACAGGTACCTGATGTCAGACATCTGCAGGAGCTGAAGGAGGCATTTGAGCAGAGTTCCGTGCTGCGTTTCACTTACGAGATGGAAAAGGATGGGAAGCTGCCCTTTCTAGATGTAACAGTCATGGAAAAGAGCGGAGGTTTCCACACTGCAGTCTACACTAAGGAAACGAGCATAGGAATGTGCCTAAATGCCAACAGCGACTGCCCAGACAGGTACAAGAGGAGTGTTGTTAACGCATATGTCGACCGTGCTCTAAGCCACAGCTCAGAATGGAAGCAAGTCGACGAAGAACTCTGTAGGGTAAGGCAGGTCCTAGTCAACAACGGCTTCTCCAATGGTTTCGTCGAAGACATCATAAGAAGGAAAGTGAAACGCCATGCAACCTCTGAAGAGACAACTAACACAACACCTATACCCCCTATTAGGCTATTTTACAGGAACTTCTTTTCCACAGCTCATAAAACGGAGGAAAGGGTCCTGAAAGATATTGTTAATAGAAACGTTATCCCTACAGACAAATATCAGAGGATACAACTGACGATTTACTATAAAACCAGAAAAACGGCCAGCCTACTCATGAGAAACTCTCCAGACACAAAGCAGAACGCTTTAAAAGAGACCAACGTCGACTATGCCTTCAAATGCCCTCTTGGGGACTGTAAGCTCCAAAAAACCAAGTATATAGGCAAGACAACAACATCTCTTTCTAGGCGTTTAACGATGCACTACACATCAAGAAGTCAACACCAGCAATCAACAGCCAATTAATGCACAACTATATTCTACCCACTTCAAGACTTCGCACCAATATAGAAGCATCAAGAAATATGGGCCAATAGGCCCTTTGCAGTTACTTCCATTCTTCCCTTTAATTTACCCAATTTATACCCATTGTTTTGTAGCATAGCAGCTATAGCTAATATTCTCAGCACCTGATATTTATTGTCTTGAACATTATTTTATTGTAGAGTAAATTTTTATATCTAGTAATTATTCATGTTGTTTTGTTTATTGACTTGTTTTGAATTTTACGTAAGCCAAGGAATTGTCTTTGTTCATATCTTGTTTTCTAAAGTAATTAAAATTTCATTGTTTATATTTTGTGTTTTGCGTGTCTTCCCATTACCTTACCACAGCCAAACAGGCAAGCAGTCTATTTTTTTTGTAAGTGTGACCAGGCATTGACACCTGCCATTGAAGGACTGCCGAACATCAACACTCCAACACTTTACCGTCACATTTCATGGGGGCCTGTCCAAGGAGCTTCACTCAGGTACTAGTACCAGAACGTAAATTTGTGGTAAGCGTACTTGGCGTTGGTACAGTTGCTTTTCACTATTTTCAATATTCAATTTTATTTTCATATGGTGCTGTGTGTGTATTGTGCATTCCGAGAGTAGCATATGGTGAGTGTGAGACAACTTTGGATTACGTGGTGACTGTAGGCCTCAGTCATTCTCTTTATTGGTCATCTCTCCCTCCGTGTTATTACTCGTGTTTACCACCTTTTGTCCCTGGGATATTTCTCATATTTTCGGCAGATCATCATATTGGTACCCTGGCACTTTGGTCTGTCCCCGGGTCAAGAGCACCTAATATTCTGCAATCCGACTGTAGGAGGATAATGAGAGCCATAGTTCCTCTCGCACGAACTTTGTTGCTGAATTGGGACCTCAGCAGCAGTTCTCGTCACCAGTTGACACCTCGCACCCCTACACGTCTGTCAGAGATGATGATATTTACTTAGGTAGGGAATTAGCTTTCTTTTTTTCAGAGCACAAAAGTTCGCTAATTCTGTAAGTATCATATTTCATTTCAGTGGAAAAACTTGTTTATGTCCTATAGAGATTCGGCAAGGTATGCCTACATTCTTGGACTACCTAATTCACTTTTGAGGCAATTAAATGTTTCATTTATTTTAGAAACTCAGTTTCGCTTACTTAGTAGGATTTTCTTGCCCTTATCCTCTTACATTGAGTACCGGGTACAAGATTTCCTGCGATCTTGATTTATTAATCATTTACCATCTTGAAATTAACATTAATTGTTAACGATTCCACAGGATAGGTGCAAGTTGCCACGTTGTCCTGTTTCTGACATTCACTATATCACAACAGTATATTCGTTGTACATTTATTTGCTAATTTCACCAAGTTTCGTCTCCAAGCTTTCCGTGCAGATCCAGCAGGTGAAATAGGGAACTTAAGTCGTGCCAAGAGGACCGAATTACAAACTCTTGCACATGAGTATCAACTAGATGTTCCCCATGGAGCCAACAAAAATGAACTGCATAACCTGTTACTGGATTATCTCTTAGAGGAAGGTAAAATTGACTCTGAAACTCACGAAACTTACTCTATTGCAGATAAACCTTATTTGGCAACTATGAAACTCAATCTAGAACTTGCCAAGATCGAGCGAGAGCAACAAAGGGAAGCAGCTGCAATACGAAAATAAGAAACGGAACGTGAAGTCGCCCTCAAGGAACGAGAAGCTGCACTGAGAAAAGAAGAACAAGAACGTGAGATTGCAATACTCCGTGAGCGTGAGCGAATACAGCTTGAAGCAAAACAACGCCACCTGGAGATGCAACGCGAGCATGACAAACAGCAAGCTGCTATGGTTATAGAATGTCGTCAAACAAGAACTCGTGTTGGAAACTACACACCTCACTCAACGCCAGCAACTACCGCCAGTCTTCCATTAAGTTTCAATATCTCCCATGCAAGTAAGTTAATGCCACCATTCGTAGAGACAGAGGTCGACGTATTTTTTACGACCTTTGAGACCCTTGCTAATCAACTTAGCTGGCCTGCCGACCAATGGGCTACCCTTCTCAGAGTACATCACACAGGTAGAGCTGCAGTTACACTCAGTACTTTGGCGTCTGAGAATGACTACCAGACCCTGAAGCAAGCAGTGTTGGACGCCTACCTTCTCTCCACCAAAAGCTACCGACGAAAATTCCGTGACAACCTAAAGGCAAGTACCACCACCTTTCTAGAATTTGCTAATACCAAAAGGAGATATTTTATGAAATGGCTGGAAGCTGCACATGTCTCTACCTATGCAGAACTCGTCAACCTCATGCTAGTTGAAGAATTCTTGAGGCGTGTGCCTCCTCCTGTCCGTTTATATTTAGCAGATAAAGAGGAGACCGACTACCTAAAATGTGCTAAGTCGGCTGACACTTACAGCCTCATCCACCGGCTGACACCAGAACCACCTTCCAGTAAGAAGTCTTGGTACAGTTACGAGAAAGTGAGTACTGATAAAGCTAATTTGCAATTGTACTGTAAGTATTGTAGACTCTATGGACATACCATAGATAAATGTGGTAAGTCTCAATACAAAGGTAATACTGAATCCACTAAACCCAAACAGACTCCTCCTAAGTCCGGTAAGCCTGTGATGAATGTTGGTGTTCATGTTAATGATCTTTCTCTCTTCAGTAAACACCTGTATACTGGAACTGTCTCTACCAACGGTTCAGATCCGGAGGGACGTTTCAAACTGAAAATCTTGAGGTACACAGCGGCTCTTCAATCAATCATTTTGAAATCAGCTGTGCCCAATATCGTCTACACCGGGGAAACCGTCTTCATCACTGACCTCACTGCTACCACTCCTTATCCACTCGCCAGAGTCCACCTGGATTGTCCCTTCGTGACCGGTGAAGTCCAAGTCGCCATCAGGGAAAAGCCTTTTCCCATGCCTGGAATGCAACTTCTCCTGGGCAACGACTTGGCAGAAGACCTGCAACCGACCAACCTGATCGTCATGGACAAACCCCAGGTGTGTACCTCTGTAATGGATAATCCCATCTTTGAGTATGTTCCAGCAAAGGTTCAAGAGAGTGATGAAGTTTCTCCTCCGGTTTTGGTGACCACCCGTGCACAAGCTGCACGACCACAGCCAGCTGACTCTACTGCTACTGCTGTTCCTCCAGACCCTGTCCCTCAAGACTCCCGTAACACACGCATGCACACACATACGCACGCATGCACATGTACGTTTGCAAGCACACACGCATGCACACGCAAAAACAAACACACGCACGCACACGCAAAAACAAACACACGCACGCTAACGTAAAAACAAACACACGCACGCACACACACGCAAAAACAAACACACGCACGCACACACACGCAAAAACAAACACACGCACGCACACATAAGTCCAGTCAGGCTAGAAGGGATTAACACCTTTCGTGGAAAGGGGATTACACATCACCGATAATCCACCCCCCTCTCTTACCCCTTCTCTTACCCCCCTCTCTTTCCTGCCGTAATCTGCAGACAACACCACACCTCTTCTTAACCCCTATCCCACGCACACAAACGCACACACACGTTCTCTCTCTCTCTCTCTCTCTCTCTCTCTCTCTCTCTCTCTCTCTCTCTCTCTCTCTCTTGCTCTCATTCTCTCGTTCTCTCTCTCCTGCTCTCTCTTGCTCTCTCTCTTTTGCTCTCTTGCTCTCTCTAGCTCTCTCTCTCTCTCTTGCTCACTTGCTCTCTCTCTTGACAAGGGGCAAAATGGTAGGAAGATGCAACAGGGACACAGGAAACAGCCAGAGTGACCAAACGAAGGAAATGTTAACCCAAGTTCTGGAGGAATTCAGGAGGGAGATGCATGAAATGAGAATTACAATTAACAATCTGCAAAGTGAGCTGACATCAGCAAGGGAGGAGATCAAATCCCTCATAGAGAAAAATAAAGAGACCGAGCATCAGATTATCGTCCAAAGGGAAGGTGGGAATGTTACATTGGAAGGAAATGCATCTGTACCTGAAACATTTGCGGACATACTGAAAAAGAGCTCAGAAGCAATGGCAACAGTGAGGGAGGTAGCCATGCAAGCTGCTACCTCACAGGAAGCAGCAAGATGCACCACTCAGCTGCTAGAGAGAAAAAGATCAGTGATAGTTGTAGGCATCAAAGAACAGGAAGGATCCAACAGGCAAGAATGGAATAGCAAGGATAGAGAGGCAGTACATGGGCTACTAAAGGGGTTACAAATGTAAGGAGCTTAACAAAACATTGAGAAGGTTTTCAGGTTAGGCTGGTACAACAAGGACAGAAACCGACTTGTAAGGGTGGTGTTTACAAATGAAACAACGAAGGAGTATATTCTCGAAAAGAAGAGTCGTCTGCAGTATGTGGAGGGATACGAAAAAAGTATTCCTGCAGAGGGACAGGACGAAGGTGGAGAGAGCCAGGGCAGCAGAGGCAAGGAGGAAGCGCAGGGAGAGAGGAGCAAACCAGGAAATCACAGCCCTAAACACAACAGTCCTAGAGACAAGAGGGGAACCCAAGACCAGCATCCCAGCAACACTAGAGGCGAGGGCAACGCCACCACCCCCTCTGCATAGAAACCCTCCCTTCCCCTCACCCTACCTGCCCCCACCCAACCCTCCCTCCCCCCCACTCCATTCTGACCCTGTCACCCCTTCCCCATTCCCTTCATGTCCCCCATCCCACCTGTCCCCCCTGTCTCCCCTCCCCCTTCATCCCATACTCTCCCCTATCCCTCCTCCCCCCTCACCCTGTATCCTCCATGTCCCCCCTATCTCCTTAACCCACACCCTACCCATCCCCCCTTCCCTAAAACCCCCACCCCCCACTTCTAAATCCTCTGAGATCCTACAAACCACTTCACAGATCTTCTCACCCACGGAACAGCTTCCCACACCAGCAGAATGCTCGCCAAGAAAGGGACAAGAAAATGAACAGAAGAAAGTGAGCTTCAAGGCAATGTACACTAACATAGATGGGATTACAAATAAAACAAGTGAACTCGGAGAATTGGCACTAGAAGACAACCCAGACATAATAGCACTCACAGAAACAAAGCTAACGAAAACTATAACAAGAGCAGTGTTTCCACAGGGCTACTATGTAGTTAGGAAAGAGAGAGAAGGGAGAGGAGGAGGTGGTGTAGATTTGCTACTTAGAGAAGGTTGGAGTTTCGAAGAAATGGTAATTTTTTTTTTTTTTTTTTTGAGATATATACAAGAGTTGTTACATTCTTGTACAGCCACTAGTACGCGTAGCGTTTCGGGCAGGTCCCTGGAATACGATCCCCTGCCGCGAAGAATCGTTTTTTCATCCAAGTACACATTTTACTGTTGCGTTAAACAGAGGCTACAGTTAAGGAATTGTGCCCAGTAAATCCTCCCCGGCCAGGATACGAACCCATGACATAGCGCTCGCGGAACGCCAGGCGAGTGTCTTACCACTACACCACGGAGACTGAGAGAATTCAGAACTGTGATGGTTTCAGTGACTACATATCAGGCACCATAGCAACTGGAGGACAGAAAATTATAGAAGTAGTCATATATAACCCCCCACCAAATGACAGAAGACCCAGACAGGAATATGAAAGAATCAACTTGGCCACCATCAATATAATAGAGAGAGCAGCTTCTGTGACTAGCAGGAACGGATCCAGACTACTACTCATGAGAGACTTCAACCATGGGAAGATAGATTGGGGGAACAGAGACCCACATGGAGGCCCAGACACATGGAGAGCTAAGCTGCTGGATGTGGCAACAAGAAACTTCCTAAGTCAACACATCAAGGGACCGACAAGAATGAGAGGAGGGGATGAACCAGCCTTGCTTGATCTGATATTTACCCTAAATGAGTCGGATATAAGGGAAGTTAAAGTGGAAGCCCCATTGGAAATGAGTGATGATAGTGTATTGAGCCTTCAGTACCTGGTTGAGCTAGGAATTATCACCCCCAAAAATGAACTGGGAAACAAAGGGCTGGCGTACCGAAAGGGAAACTATGAGGAGATGAATAAATTCCTATGGTATATACATTGGTACACAGAACTCAGAACCAAGTCCGTACAAGACATGATGGACTATGTCACCCAAAAATGTCACGAGGCTGTAAGCAGGTTTGTCCCAGCCCGACAGGAAAAAACAGAGAAGCAAAGGATGAATCTGTGGTTTAATAGGAAATGTATAAAAGCAAAGGAGCTGAACAAAAGGGCATGGAGGAACTTCTGTAATACCAGAACACCAAAAAGTAGAGAGAGATACCAGAGAACCAGGAACGAGTATGTTAGTGTGAGAAAAGCAGCTGAGAAAAGGTATGAAAAAGATATAGCTAATAAAGCCAAGACTGAACCAAAGCTATTACACAGTCACAACAGGAGGAAGACAACGGTGAAGGAACAGGTGATGAAACTTAGGATGGGCGAGGACAGGTACACAGAGAACGACAAAGAGGTGTGCGAAGAACTCAACAAAAGGTTCCAGGAGGTCTTTACAATAGAACAGGGAGAAGTCACAGCGCTAGAAGAGGTGGCAACAAACCAGGTGACCTTGGATAGGTTCGAAATTACAAAAGATGAGGTCAAGCAGCACCTATTGGAGCTGGATATGAGAAAAGCTGTTGGGCCGGACGGAATCTCACCATGGGTATTGAAAGAGTGTGCAGGAGCACTTTGCTTGCCACTCTCCATAGTGTATAGTAGGTCACTGGAAACGGGAGACCTACCAGAAATATAGAAGACTGCTAATGTAGTACCAATATACAAAAAGAGTGACAGACAAGAGGCACTGAACCACAAGCCAGTGTCCTTAACTTGTATACCATGCAATGTAATGGAGAAGATTGTGAAAAAACCTAGTAACACATCTGGAGAGAAGAGACTTCGTGACAACCCATCAACATTGGTTCAGAGAGGGTAAATCTTGCCTTACAGGCTTGATAGAATTCTACGATCAGGCGACTGCATTTTTTGGACTTTCAGAAAGCTTTTGACACAGTACCCCATAAAAGGTTGATGCATAAGCTGGAGAAACAGGCAGGAGTAACTGGTAGGGCGTTCCAGTGGATAAGGGAGTACCAAAGCAATAGGAAGCAGAGAGTTACGGTGAGGGGTGAGACCTCGGATTGGCGTGAAGTCACCAGTGGATTCACACAGGGCTCTATACTCGGTCCTATCTTGTTTCTGATATATGCAAATTATCTCCCGGAGGGTATCGATTCATTTCTCTCAATGTTTGCGAACGATGCCAAAATTATGAGAAGGATTAAGACAGAAGAGGACTGTGTGAGGCTTCAACAAGACCTAGACAAACTGAAGGAATGGTCAAATGGTTGTTAGAGTTTATCCCAACCAAATGTAATGTAATGAAGATAGGTGTAGGGAGCAGTAGGCCAAATACAAGGTATCATCTGGGAGAGGAAATTCTTCAGGAGTCAGAAAAAGAAAAAGACTTGGGAGTTGATATCACGCCAGACCTGTCTTCTGCAGCCCATATCAAGAGGATAACATCAGCGGCATATGCCAGGCTGGCCAACATACAAACGGCATTTAGAAACTTGTGTAAAGAATCATTCAGAACTTTGTATACCACATATGTCAGGCCAATCCTGGAGTATGCAGCCCCAGCATAGAGTCCATATCTAGTCAAGGATAAGACTAAACTGGAAAAGGTTCAAAGGTTTGCCACCAGACTAGTAGCCGAGCTGAGAGGTATGAGCTACGAGGAGAGACTACAGGAATTAAACCTCACCTCGCTGGAAGACAGAAGAGTTAGGGGGGACATGATCACTACATTCAAGATTCTGAAGGGAATTGATATGGTAGATAAAGACAGGCTATTTAACACAAGGGGCACATGCACTAGGGGACACAGGTGGAACTGAGAGCCCAAATGAGCCACAGAGATATTAGAAAGAACTTTTTTAGTGTCAGAGTGGTTGACAAATGGAATGCATTAGGAGGTGATGTAGTGGAGGCTGACTCCATACACAGTTTCCATATCAGAGCCCAATCGGCCCAGGAATCTGTACACCTGTTGATTGACGGTTGAGAGGCGGGACCAAAGAGCCAGAGCTCAACCCCGGCATACACAACTAGTTGAGTACATACATATATATATATACATACATATACACACACACGGCCTCATAGCCTGGTGGATAGTGCTCAGGACTCGTAATTCTGTGGTGCGGGCTCAATTCTCGCACGAGGCAGAAACAAATGGGCAAAGTTTCTTTCACCCTGAATGCCCCTGTTACCTAGCAGTAAATAGGTACCTGGGAGATAGTCAGCTGTCACGGGCTGCTTCCTGAGGGGGGGGAAGTTAGTAAACAGTTGATTGACAGTTGAGAGGCGGGCCGAAAGAGCAAAGCTCAACCCCCGCAAACACAAGTAGGTGAATACACACACACACACTCACACAGACTGCTATACAAACTTGAGAGGCAGGCAGGAGTAAGCGGAAAGGCCCTAGCATGGGTGAAGAACTACCTAACAGGAAGGAGCTAGAGGATAATGGTATGGGGCGAGAAGTCGGACTGGCGAACAGTGACAAGTGGAGTACCTCAAGGATCGGTGCTGGGACCAATCCTCTTTCTAATTTACATAAAAGATATGTTTACAGGAGTGGAATCATACATGTCAATGTTTGCGGATGACGCAATATTAATGAGAAGAGTTGTGACAGACGAGGATTGTAGGTTCCTCCAAGAGGACTTAAACATGTTGCAGAGATGGTCAGGGAAATGGCTACTGGAGTTCAACACCAGTAAATGTAAAGTTATGGAAATGGGATCAGGTGATAGGAGACCAAAGGGACAGTACACAATGAAGGGGAACTGCCTACCTGTAACGATTCGAGAAAGAGACCTGGGAGTGGATGTGACACCTAATCTAACTCCTAAGGCACATATAAATAGGATAACGACAGCAGCGTACTCTACACTGACGAAAATTAGAACTTCATTCAGAAACCTAAATGAGGAGGCTTTTAGGGCGCTTTACACTGTCTATGTGAGACCCGTCTTAGAGTATGCCGTGCTATCATGGAGCCCCCACCTGAAGAAACACATAAGGAAACTGGAGAAGGTTCAGAGGTTTGCGACGAGGCTTGTCCCAGAGTTACGACGGATGGGATATGAAGAGCGTCTGAAGGAACAGAACCTTACGACACTAGAGAAAAGAAGGGAGAGAGGAGATATGATAGGGACATATAAAATACTCAGGGAAATTGACAAAGTGGAAATAGATGAAATGTTCACATAGAATAAAAACAGAACGAGGGGACATGGGTGGAAACTGGAAACGCAGATGAGTCACAGAGATGTTAGGAAGTTTTCTTTTAGCGTGAGAGTAGTGGAAAAATGGAATGCACTTGGGGAACAGGTTGTGGAAGCAAACTCTATTCATACTTTTAAAATTAGGTATGATAGGGAAATGGGACAGGAGTCATTGCTGTAAACAACCGATAGCTGGAAAGGCGGGCACCAAGAGTCAATGCTCGATCCTGCAAGAACAAATAGGTGAGTACACAAATACTCAGCCAAATCTCCCTCCTCCCACCCCCAATCCCCCACCCTTCAACTCCTCCCCTCCTCCCGCCATGTCCCCCCTTTTCCTACCTGCCCTCCCTTCCCCTTCACCCCATACCCTCCCTGTCTCCCCCCTTTCACTTGACCCCCCACCCATCATCCCAGTATCCTCTGAGACCCTGTTATCCATCTCACAAATCCTCACACCCATGGAACGCTTCCCCCACCAGCAGAACACTCACCAAGGACGCGATTTGAGAAGGGACAGAAGAAAGTGAGCCTCAAAGCGATGTACACTAACATAGATGGAATTACAAATAAAGCAAATGAGCTTGGAGAAAGGGTACTAGAGGAAAACCCAGATATAATAGCTCTCACAGAAACAAAGCTAACGAAAACCATAACAAATGCAAAGTTTCCACAAGACTATTATGTTATGAGGAAAGAAGAGAAGGAAGAGGTGGTGGTGGTGTCGCTCTGCTGGTAAGAAAAGGCTGGGATTTTGAGGAGATGGTTATTCAGGGCTGTGAAGGTTTCAGTGACTACATAACAGGCACCATAAACTATAGGGCAAAAAAAATATAGTCATAGTCATATATAATCCACCACCAAATGACAAAAGACCCTGACAGGAATATGATAGAAACAACATGGCCACGATTAACATAATAGAGAGAGCAGCTTCTGTTGCTAGCAGGAATGGATCTCGACTATTAATCATGGGAGACTTCAACCATGGGAAGATTGATTGGGAGAACGGAGACCTGCATGGAGGACCAGAAACATGGAGAGCTACGCTGTTGGACGTGGCAAAAAGAAACTTTCTAAGCCAGCACATCAAGGAACCAACAAGAATGAGAGGAGAAGATGAACCAGTAATGCTTGATTTGATATTTTCTCTAAATGAGTGGGCTATAAGGGAAGTTATGATGGAAGCACCCATGGGAATGAGTGATCACAGTGTATTGAACTTTGAGTACATGGTACAGCTAGGAATTATATCCCCCAAAAAAGAACTAGGAAACAAAAGGCTGACATACCGAAAAGGAAATTGTGAGGAGATGAGAAGTTCCCTAAGGGGCAATACCTTGGGACAGAGACCTCAGAGCTAAGTCAGTACAAGATATGATGGACTACGTCACCCAAAAGTGTCAGGAGGCAGTAAACAGGTTCATCCCGGCCCAAAGGGAAAAATCCGAGAAGCAACAGAAGAATCCATGGTATAATAAGGCATGTACGGAAGCCAAGAAACTGAACGAAAAGGGCGTGGAGGAACTTCTGGAATAACAGAACACCAGAAAGCAGAGAGAGATACGAGGGAACCAGGAATGAGTATGTCAGGGTGAGAAGAGAAACAGAGGCAAGTTATGAAAATGATATAGCAAACAAAGCCAGGACCGAACTAAAGCTACTCCACAGTCACATCAGTAGGAAACCAACAGTTAAAGAACAGGTAGTGAAACTTAGAACAAGCGAGGACACGTATACAGAGAATGACAAAGAGATGTGTGATGAACTCAACAAGAGGTTCCAAGAGGTCTTCACAACAGAACAAGGTGAGGTCACTGTGCTAAGAGAAAGGGAAGTAAACCAGGCGGCCTTGGAAGGGTTCGAAATTATGAGAGAAGAGGTCAAGAGACACCTGCTGGATCTGGATCCAGCAGGTGTCTCTTGTCCTTCTGTAAGGTATAATATATATATATATATATATATATATATATATATATATATATATATATATATATATATATATATATTATATATATATATATATAATATATATTATATATATATAAACAATATATATATATATATATATATATATATATATATATATATATATATATATATATATATATATATATATATATATATATATATTATATATATATATATGTCGTACATAGTAGCTTAGAACGCACTTCTCAGCCTACTATGCAAGGCCCGATTTGCCTAATAAGCGAAGTTTTCATGAATTAATGTTTTTTCGACTACCAAACCTACCTAACCTAACCTAACCTAACTTTTTCGGCTACCTAACCTAACCTAACCTATAAAGATAGGTTAGGTTAGGTTAGGTAGGGTTGGTTAGGTTCGGTCATATATCTACGTTAATTTTAACTCCAATAAAAAAAATTGACCTCATTCATAAAGAAATGGGTAGTTTTATCATTTCATAAGAAAAAATTAGAGAAAACATATTAATTCAGGAAAACTTGGCTAATTAGGCAAATCGGGCCTTGCATAGTAGGCCGAGAACGATGTTCTGGCTACTAGGTACGACATATATATATATATATATATATATATATATATATATGTCGTACCTAGTAGCCAGAACTCACTTCTCAGCCTACTATGCAAGGCACGATTTGCCTAATAAGCCAAGTTTTCCTGAATTATTATATTTTCTCTAATTTTTTTCTTATGAAATGATAAAGCTATCCATTTCATTATGTATGAGGTCAATTTTTTTTTATTGGAGTTAAAATTAACGTAGATATATCACCGAACCTAACCAACCCTACCTAACCTAACCTAACCTATCTTTATAGGTTAGGTTAGGTTAGGTAGCCGAAAAAGTTAGGTTAGGTTAGGTTAGGTAGGTTAGGTAGTCGAAAAACAATTAATTCATGAAAACTTGGCTTATTAGGCAAATCGGGCCTTGCATAGTAGGCCAAGAAGTGCGTTCTGGCTACTAGGTACGACATATATATATATATATATATATATATATATATATATATATATATATATATATATATATGTCGTACCTAGTAGCCAGAACTCACTTCTCAACCTACTATGCAAGGCCCGATTTGCCTAATAAGCCAAGTTTTCATGAATTAATTGTTTTTCGACTACCTAACCTACCTAACCTAACCTAACCTAACTTTTTCGTTTACCTAACCTAACCTAACCTATAAAGATAGGTTAGGTTAGGTTAGGTAGGGTTGGTTAGGTTCGGTCATATATCGACGTTAATTTTAACTCCAATAAAAAAAATTGACCTCATACATAATAAAATGGGTAGCTTTATCATTTCATAAGAAAAAAATTAGAAAAAATATATTAATTCAGGAAAATTTGGCTTATTAGGCAAATCGGGCCTTGCATAGTAGGCTGAGAAGCGCGTTCTGGCTACTAGGTACGACATATATATATATATATATATATATATATATATATATATATATATATATATATATATATATATATATATATATATATATATATATATATATATATATATATATATATAACCTTTAAATACACAATAAAGGAAAAAAAAGGGAAGGGGGTGGTAGGAGAAAAGCACACAGAAACTGTATTGGAGGGGACCCACATTCCCTCCAATGCGTTATGTGTGGTTTCCTCCGAGGCTATGGGTCCCCCTTCTTCCAGCCAGAGGTGGTACCCCCTTCCCTATATATATATATATATATATATATATATATATATATATATATATATATATATATATATATATATATATATATATATATATGTGTATATCACGAAAATAAACACGTGATTAAGAATGTGACAATGTCAGACCACGGAGGAAAAATGAAACAGGAAATTTCCTTAAGTACTTTCGTATATTAAATACATCTTCAGAAGGTGTCTTCACCTTTTGAAGATGTATTTAATATACGAAAGTACTTAAGGAAATTTCCTGTTTCATTTTTCCTCCGTGGTCTGACATTGTCATATATATATATATATATATATATATGTATATATATATGGATGCCTACTACTATGTATATGTCGTACCTAGTAGCCAGAACGCACTTCTCAGCCTACTATGCAAGGCCCATTTTGCCTAATAAGCCAAGTTTTCATGAATTAATATATTTTCTCTAATTTTTCTCTTATGAAATGATAAAGCTACCCATTTCATTATGTATGAGATCAATTTTTTTTATTGGAGTTAAAATTAACTTAGATATATGACCGAACCTAACCAACCCTACCTAACCTAACCTAACCTATCTTTATAGGTTAGGTTAAGTATGGTAGCCGAAAAAGTTAGGTTAGGTTAGGTTAGGTAGGTTAGGTAGTCGAAAAACAATTAATTCATGAAAACTTGGCTTACTAGGCAAATCAGGCCTTGCATAGTAGGCTGAGAAGTGCATTCTGGCTACTAGGTACGACACATATATATATATATATATATATATATATATATATATATATATATATATATATATATATATATATATATATATATATATATATATATATATATATATATGTCGTACCTAGTAGCCAGAACGCACTTCTCAGCCTACTATGCAAGGACTGATTTGCCTAATAAGCCAAGTTTTCCTGAATTAATATATTTTCTCTAATTTTTTTCTTATGAATTATGAATTAAACATCAGAGGTCCGCGGTTGTTCAACGTCCTCCCAGCAAGCACAAGAAATATTGCCGGAACAACCGTGGACATTTTCAAGAGGAAACTAGATTTATTCCTCCAAGGAGTGCCGGACCAACCGGGCTGTGGTGGGTATGTGGGCCTGCGGGCCGCTCCAAGCAACAGCCTGGTGGACCAAACTCTCACAAGTCGAGCCTGGCCTCGGGCCGGGCTTGGGGAGTAGAAGAACTCCCAGAACCCCATCAACCAGGTATCAACCAGGTATTAAATGGTAAACATTTCTTATGAAATGTTCTTAAAAACATTCAAAACTTTTAAGAACATTCTTAAAAAAGACGAATATCTGGCGAAAATGAACCTCATACTCTTTGACCAAACTAAGTTCCAAAGGGTAAGGAAGGACACTACAGCCGAATTGAAAGCAAAGGTCAACAAACTGATCGAAACTGTGAACGCCAAGAAATCCGGACTCCACCTGCCAAAGATCATTGGGGAATATAAACCTGGATATGCGTATGGAAATGTCAAGACACACAAGCCTGGAAACCCACTTCGGCCAATCATTAGCCAGATACCCACACCCACGTACAGACTGGCGAAGCGACTCAACGGCCTGCTGACTCGTTATGTTCCCTGCGCCTTCAGCCTGAAGTCTCCAAAGGAATTTGTTGACTTACTGCGGGGCACACAGGCCACAGGGATAAGAGCCTCGTTGGACGTAGAATCGCTGTTTACCAACGTACCTGTGGACGAGACAATCGGGATGATAGCCGACAGAGTGTATCGTGATCCAGCCTTTACTCCTCTTGACATACCAGAAAATATTCTGAGGAAACTACTCCAAGCTTGTGCTAAAGAGGCACCCTTCTTGAGCCTGGATGGGCACATGTATAAGCAAGTAGATGGGGTCGCCATGGGTTCTCCCCTAGGTGTCCTGTTTGCAAACTTCTACATGGGTACCATCGAGCAAAAAGTCTTAGTCGACATGAACTTGAAACCGGTCATATACTGCAGGTATGTTGACGACATTTTTACAAAAGGTACCTGATGTCAGACATCTGCAGGAGCTGAAGGTGGCATTTGAGCAGAGTTCCGTGCTGCGTTTCACTTACGAGATGGAAAAGGATGGGAAGCTGCCCTTTCTAGATGTAACAGTCATGGAAAAGAGCGGAGGTTTCCACACTGCAGTCTACGCTAAGGAAACGAACATAGGAATGTGCCTAAATGCCAACAGCGACTGCCCAGACAGGTACAAGAGGAGTGTTGTTAACGCATATGTCGACCGTGCTCTCAGTCACAGCTCAGAATGGAAGCAAGTCGACGAAGAACTCTGTAGGGTAAGGCAGGTCCTAGTCAACAACGGCTTCTTCAATGGTTTCGTCGAAGACATCATAAGAAGGAAAGTGAAACGCCATGCAACCTCTGAAGAGACAACTAACACAACACCTATACCCCCTATTAGACTATTTTACAGAAACTTCTTTTCCACAGCTCATAAAACGGAGGAAAGGGTCCTGAAAGATATTGTTAATAGAAACGTTATCCCTACAGACAAAAATCAGAGGATACAACTGACGATTTACTATAAAACCAGAAAAACGGCCAGCCTACTCATGAGAAACTCTCCAGACACAAAGCAGAACGCTTTAAAAGAGACCAACGTCGTCTATGCCTTCAAATGCCCACTTGGGGACTGTAAGCTCCAAAAAAAAACAGTATATAGGCAAGACAACAACATCTCTTTCTTGGCGTTTAACGATGCATAAACAACAGGGCTACATTAAGGAACATATAATCTCTTCCCACAACCAAACCATCGCCAGAGAAATCCTAGTAAACAACACAGAAATCATCGATAGATACAGCGATAGCAGGCGGCTTGACGTTTGCGAGGCACTACACATCAAGAAGTCAACACCAGCAATCAACAGCCAATTAATGCACAACTATATTCTACCCACCTCAAGACTCCGCTCCAATATAGAAGCATCAAGAAATATGGACCAATAGGCTTTCTACAAACACTTCTATTCAATACCCATTGTTTCGTGTTCTGTCTTGTGTTGATGAAATTAATACCCTATTAATGCCACCTCTTGTTCTGTCTTGAGTTGATGAAATTAATTCCCTATTAATGCCACCTCACCCCATCCACCTCACTAAAATGTAGATATAAAATCGGAGATGCGTAAGTTATATTCAGTTCTGTATTTGTAAACTAAAGTCTTTGAAAATGTAATAAGTTTTACGAAACGCGCTCGTGTTGCGTCAGACTAGAAATAAAAATGAATTTTGGAGAATTGATTTTTGATTTACCTCCAACAGTGAAAAGAAATGTACGAAAGATTGAGAAAATTCGTGTTAGAATTATTAATCTTACTTTTTCGGTCATATTTAATAATATATGTCTACAGGAAAGACTGCTACCAAAATATACTAATAATATATATATATATATATATATATATATATATATATATATATATATATATATATATATATATATATATATATATATATATATATATATATATATATATATATATATATATATATATATATATATATATATATATATATATATATTTATATATATGTCGTACCTAGTAGCCAGAACGCACTTGTCAGCCTACTATGCAAGGCCCGATTTGCCTAATAAGCCAAATTTTCATGAATTAATTGTTTTTCGACTACCTAACCTACCTAATCTAACGTAACCTAAAATTTTCTGCTACCTAACCTAACCTAACCTATGAAGATAGGTTAGGTTAGGTTAGGTAGGGTTGGTTAGGTTCGGTCATATATCTACGTTAATTTTAACTCCAATAAAAAAAAATTGACCTCATACATAATGAAATGGGTAGCTTTATCATTTCATAAGAAACAAATTAGAGAAAATATATTAATTCAGGAAAATTTGGCTTATTAGGCAAATTGGGCCTTGCATAGCAGGCCGAGTACGACGTTCTGGCTACTAGGAATATATATACATATATATATATATATATATATATATATATATATATATATATATATATATATATATATATATATTATTAAATATGACCGAAAAAGTAAGATTAATAATTCTAACACGAATTTTCTCAATCTTTCGTACATTACGCTTCACTGTTGGAGGTAAATCAAAAATCACTTCTCCAAAATTCATTTTTATTTCTAGTCTGACGCGACACGGGCGCGTTTCGTAAAACTTATTACATTTTCAAAGACTTCACAAATACACAACTGATTAGAACTTACGTCTCTCTGATATTATATCTACATTTGAGTGAGGTGGGAAGGGTGATGTGGCATAACACAAGACAGAACAGGAGGGGATATTAATAGGGTATTAAAAGTATCAACACAAGACAGAACAGAAACAATGGGTATTGAATAGAAGTGTTTGTAGAAAGCCTATTGGTCCATATTTCTTGATGCTTCTATATTGGAGCGGAGTCTTGAGGTGGGTAGAATATAGTTGTGCAATAATTGGCTGTTGATTGCTGGTGTTGACTTCTTGATGTGTAGTGCCTCGCAAACGTCAAGCCGCCTGCTATCGCTGTATCTATCGATGATTTCTGTGTTGTTTACTAGGATTTCTCTGGCGATGGTTTGGTTATGGGAAGAGATTATATGTTCCTTAATGGAGCCCTGTTGCTTATGCATCGTTAAACGCCTAGAAAGAGATGTTGTTGTCTTGCCTATATACTGGGTTTTTTGGAGCTTACAGTCCCCAAGTGGGCATTTGAAGGCATAGACGACGTTAGTCTCTTTTAAAGCGTTCTGTTTTGTGTCTGGAGAGTTTCTCATGAGTAGGCTGGCCGTTTTTCTGGTTATATAGTAAATGGTCAGTTGTATCCTCTGATTTTTGTCTGTAGGGGATAACGTTTCTATTAACAATTTCTTTCAGGACCCTTTCCTCCGTTTTATGAGCTGTGGAAAAGAAGTTCCTGTAAAATAGTCTAATAGGGGGTATAGGTGTTGTGTTAGTTGTCTCTTCAGAGGTTGCATGGCTTTTCACTTTCCTTCTTATGATGTCTTCGATGAAACCATTGGAGAAGCCGTTATTGACTAGGACCTGCCTTACCCTACAGAGTTCTTCGTCGACTTGCTTCCATTCTGAGCTGTGGCTGAGAGCACGGTCGACGTATGCGTTAACAACACTCCTCTTGTACCTGTCGGGGCAGTCGCTGTTGGCATTTAGGCACATTCCTATGTTTGTTTCCTTAGTGTAGACTGCAGTGTGGAAACCTCCGCCCTTTTCCATGACTGTTACATCTAGAAAAGGCAGCTTCCCATCCTTTTCCGTCTCGTAAGTGAAACGCAGCACGGAACTCTGCTCAAATGCCTCCTTCAGCTCCTGCAGATGTCTGACATCAGGTACCTGTGTAAAAATGTCGTCAACATACCTGCAGTATATGGCCGGTTTCAAGTTCATGTCGACTAAGACTTTTTGCTCGATGGTACCCATGTAGAAGTTTGCAAACAGGACACCTAGGGGAGAACCCATGGCGACCCCATCTACCCATGGCGATGGGGTCGCCATGGGTTCTCCCCTAGGTGTCCTGTTTGCAAACTTCTACATGGGTACCATCGAGCAAAAAGTCTTAGTCGACATGAACTTGAAACCGGCCATATACTGCAGGTATGTTGACGACATTTTTACACAGGTACCTGATGTCAGACATCTGCAGGAGGCATTTGAGCAGAGTTCTGTGCTGCGTTTCACTTACGAGACGGAAAAGGATGGAAAGCTACCTTTTCTAGATGTAACAGTCATGGAAAAGGGCGGAGGTTTCCACATTGCAGTCTACACTAAGGAAACAATCATAGGAATGTGCCTAAATGCCAACAGCGACTGCCCCGACAGGTACAAGAGGAGTGTTGTTAACGCATACGTCGACCGTGCTCTCAGCCACAGCTCAGAATGGAAGCAAGTCGACGAAGAACTCTGTAGGGAAAGGCAGGTCCTAGTCAATAACGGCTTCTCCAATGGTTTCATCGAAGACATCATAAGAAGGAAAGTGAAAAGCCATGCAACCTCTGAAGAGACAACTAACACAACACCTATACCCCCTATTAGACTATTTTACAGGAACTTCTTTTCCACAGCTCATAAAACGGAGGAAAGGGTCCTGAAAGATATTGTTAATAGAAACGTTATCCCTACAGACAAAAATCAGAGGATACAACTGACGATTTACTATAAAACCAGAAAAACGGCCAGCCTACTCATGAGATACTCTCCAGACACAAAACAGAACGCTTTAAAAGAGACTAACGTCGTCTATGCCTTCAAATGCCCACTTGGGGACTGTAAGCTCCAAAAAACCCAGTATATAGGCAAGACAACAACATCTCTTTCTAGGCGTTTAACGATGCATAAGCAACAGGGCTCCATTAAGGAACATATAATCTCTTCCCATAACCAAACCATCGCCAGAGAAATCCTAGTAAACAACACAGAAATCATCGATAGATACAGCGATAGCAGGCGGCTTGACGTTTGCGAGGCACTACACATCAAGAAGTCAACACCAGCAATCAACAGCTAATTATTGCACAACTATATTCTACCCACCTCAAGACTCCGCTCCAATATAGAAGCATCAAGAAATATGGACCAATAGGCTTTCTACAAACACTTCTATTCAATACCCATTGTTTCTGTTCTGTCTTGTGTTGATACTTTTAATACCCTATTAATATCCCCTCCTGTTCTGTCTTGTGTTATGCCACATCACCCTTCCCACCTCACTCAAATGTAGATATAATATCAGAGAGACGTAAGTTCTAATCAGTTGTGTATTTGTGAAGTCTTTGAAAATGTAATAAGTTTTACGAAACGCGCCCGTGTCGCGTCAGACTAGAAATAAAAATGAATTTTGGAGAAGTGATTTTTGATTTACCTCCAACAGTGAAGCGTAATGTACGAAAGATTGAGAAAATTCGTGTTAGAATTATTAATCTTACTTTTTCGGTCATATTTAATAATATATGTCTACAGGAAAGACTGCTACCAAAATATACTAATATATATATATATATATATATATATATATATATATATATATATATATATATATATATATATATATATATATATATATATATGTCGTACCTAGTAGCCAGAACTCACTTCTCAGCCTACTATGCAAGGCCCGATTTGCCTAATAAGCCAAGTTTTCATGAATTAATTGTTTTTCGACTACCTAACCTACCTAACCTAACCTAACCTAACTTTCTCTACTACCTAACCTAACCTAACCTATAAAGATAGGTTAGGTTAGGTTAGGTAGGGTTGGTTAGGTTCGGTCATATATCTACGTTAATTTTAACTCCAATAAAAAAACATTGACCTCATACATAATGAAATGGGTAGCTTTATCATTTCATAAGAAAAAAATTATAGAAAATATATTAATTCAGGAAAACTTGGCTTATTAGGCAAATTTGGCCTTGCATAGTAGGCTGAGAAGTGCGTTCTGGCTACTAGGTACGACATATATATATATATATATATATATATATATATATATATATATATATATATATATATATATATATATATATATATTACTCTGTAGGGTAAGGCAGATCCTAGTCAACAACGGCTTCTCCAATGGTTTCGTCGAAGACATCATAAGAAGGAAAGTGAAACGCCATGCAACCTCTGAAGAGACAACTAACACAACACCTATACCCCCTATTAGACTATTTTACAGGAACTTCTTTTCCACAGCTCATAAAACAGAGGAAAGGGTCCTGAAAGATATTGTTAATAGAAACGTTATCCCTACAGACAAAAATCAGAGGATAAAACTGACGATTTACTATAAAACCAGAAAAACGGCCAGCCTACTCATGAGAAACTCTCCAGACACAAAGCAGAACGCTTTAAAAGAGACCAACGTCGTCTATGCCTTCAAATGCCCACTTGGGGACAGTAAGCTCCAAAAAAAACAGTATATAGGCAAGACAACAACATCTCTTTCTTGGCGTTTAACGATGCATAAACAACAGGGGTCCATTAAGGAACATATAATCTCTTCCCACAACCAAACCATCGAAAGAGAAATCCTAGTAAACAACACAGAAATTATCGATAGATACAGCGATAGTAGGCGGCTTGACGTTTGCGAGGCACTACACATTAAGAAGTCAACACCAGCAATCAACAGCCAATTAATGCACAACTATATTCTACCCACCTCAAGACTCCGCTCCAATATAGAAGCATCAAGAAATATGGACCAATAGGCTTTCTACAATCACTTCCATTTCAATACCCATTGTTTCGTGTTCTGTACGAAATGTACGAAAGATTGAGAAAATTCGTGTTAGAATTATTAATCTTACTTTTTCGGTCATATTTAATAATATAATATATATATATATATATATATATATATATATATATATATATATATATATATATATATATATATATATATATATATATATATATATATATGTCGTACCAAGTAGCCAGAACTCACTTCTCAGCCTACTATGCAAGGCCCGATTTGCCTAATAAGCCAAGTTTTCCTGAATTAATATATTTTCTATAATTTTTTTCTTATGAAATGATAAAGCTGAACTTTTCACTATGTATGAGGTCAATTTTTTTTTATTGGAGTTAAAATTAACGTAGATATATGACCGAACCTAACCAACCCTACCTAACCTAATCTATCTTTATAGGTAAGGTAGCCAAAAAAAGCTAGGTTAGGTTAGGTTAGGTAGACGAAAAAACATTAATTCATGAAAACTTGTCTTATTAGGCAAATCGGGCCTTGCATAGTAGGCTGAGAAGTGAGTTCTGGCTACTAGGTACGACATATATATATATATATATATATATATATATATATATATATATATATATATATATATATATATATATATATATATATATATATATATATATATATATATATATATATATATATATATATATATATATATGTCGTACCTAATAGCCAGAACGCACTTCTCAGCCTACTATTCAAGGCCCGATTTGCCTAATAAGCCAAGTTTTCATGAATTAATGTTTTTTCGTCTACCTAACCTACCTAACCTAACCTAGCTTTTTTTGGCTACCTAACCTAACCTTACCTATAAATATAGGTTAGGTTAGGTTAGGTAGGGTTGGTTAGGTTCGGTCATATATCTACGTTAATTTTAACTCCAATAAAAAAAAATTGACCTCATACATAGAGAAAAGGGTTGCTTTATCATTTCATAAGAAAAAAATTATAGTAAATATATTAATTCAGGAAAACTTGGCTTATTAGGCAAATCGGGCCTTGAATAGTAGGTTGAGAAGTGAGTTCTGGCTACTAGGTACGACATATATATATATAAATATATATATATATATATATATATATATATATATATATATATATATATATATATGTATATATATATATATATATATATATATATATATATATATATATATATATATATATATATATATATATATATATATATATATATATATATATATATTCTAGGAAGAATTTTCCTAGAATTGATGAAATCTACCCAGCCCGATGAAATCATCGCATCCCTGGACGTTATATATATATAAAGTATTATAATATATATATATATATATATATATATATATATATATATATATATATATATATATATATATATATATATATATATATATATATATATATATATATATATATATATATATATATATATATATATTATCTAGGAAAATTTTTCCTAGAATTCATCAAATCTACCAAGCCCGATGGAATCATCGCATCTCTGTACGTTGAATCCCTATTTACCAACGTCCCAGTCGACACAACCATAGGAATGATACTGGACAGAGTATACAGAGACGAGAGCACCCCCAAATTAGTCATACCTGAGCCACACTTGAAGAGTCTTCTCGAAACATTTACAAAGGAAGCCCCTTTCATCAGTCCACAAGGAGACATGTATTTACAAATAGACGGAGTAACAATGGGCTCCCCCCTTTGGAGTTTTATTTGATAATTTTTATATGGGAACCATTGAAGACAGGGTCTTCAGTAGCAGACAAAAACCAACTGTATATTGCCGTTATGTAGATGACATATTCGTAATAGTAAAAGACTCAGATGAACTAATTGATCTAAAAAGACATCTAGAGAGAGAGTCAGTACTCCGATTTACACATGAAAATAGTGAAAATAACAGTCTGCCATTCCTGGATGTACTAATAACAAAAACAGGAACCTCTTTAAGCACCAACGTATATACCAAGCCCACCAACATAGGATTATGCCTGAACGGTAGAAGAGAGTGCCCCCAAAGATACAAAGCCAGTGTTCTCAATGCTTATATTCGTCGAGCGCTTACCCACTGCTCTGAATGGAGCAACGTGAGTAGAGAGTTTGAAAGAGTAACTCAGGTATTGGTGAACAACGGATATAGCAACGCTGAAATAAACGCTGCTATAAGAAGACACTTGGACCGTTGGTATAATCCAGAACCTAGAACAGAAACCACAACACCTCCAATAAAATTATATTACAAATCAACCATGCACAGTGAACATATAAAAGAGGAAAGAATAATGAAAGAAATAATCCGCAAATATTCAGTATTTATGTCATGGGTGACTTTAATTTTAGTGGAATAAATTGGGTGAACAAAACAGGGAATAGTGAAGCAGAAGATTTTCTAGAATAAATTAACGATTGCTTTCTTACGCAACACATTAAGGAACCAACGCGGGAAAATAACATTTTAGATTTAGTGTTAACTAACAGGGAAACACAAATTAATGACATCGAAATAGGGAGTGAGCTAGGGAACAGTGATCACAGGGTAATCAGATTTAGCATAGAATGGAATAGATCTGTAGGAGAAAATTCTGTTAAAGTGCCAGATTTTTGAAAAGCTGATTTTAATAGCCTAAGAAATTTTTTGGGTCAAATAGATTGGAAAGGCTTGGGTATGGGGTGTGGGCCGGTCTTGGAGCGAGATATGATCTCAGCGATAGGTAACGAAAAAGGGGATTTCGATGTGGATTTAATATATAACTTATTTAAGAATATTCTATACAAAGCACAGGAACGTAGCATACCATACAAATTGAATAGATCGAATACTAATGACCCAAAGTGGATAACAAATAATTTAAAGAACCTTATAGGTAAAAAGAGAGCTTGGTACAAAAGGATTAAGAATGGGGAAGTCAGTTTAGAACAGGAATTCATACAACTAGTTAGAAATGTTAAAAAACAGATTAGGAAAGCAAAAAGAAACTGAAGTTCGCATAGCAGAGCAAGCAAAGTCAAATCCTAAAAGTTTTTTTCAGTTATATCGAACTAAGACTAGGGAAAGGATAGGTCCATTAAAATCTGAGACAGGTCAAATAACGGATAATGACAAGGAGATGAGTAGTATTTTTAACGAATATTTTATAACTGTATTTACTAAAGAAGAACTTAACAATATGTCTTCAGCCGAACAAGTCTATGTGGGTGGGGATGAGGACAGGTTGACAAGTTTAGCAGTTACCAGGGAGGATGTAATTAAACAATTAGAAAAACTAAAACCAAACAAATCCCCTGGGCCGGATGAAGTGTTTGCCAGGGTGCTTAAAGAATGCAAAGAGGAGCTTTCCGAGCCGCTGTCTACCATATTTAATAAATCAATAGAGTCAGGCAGAGTGCCAGAGTCATGGAAGGTAGCTAATGTGGTACCAATTTTTAAGAAAGGAGATAGATCACTTGCGTCAAACTATCGGCCAATTAGCCTAACGTCTATTGTGGGAAAGTTACTTGAATCAATAATTGCAAATACAATTCGTCTCCATCTTGAAAAACATAAATTATTAAATGAGTTGCAACATGGTTTTACAAATGGCCGTTCATGTTTAACAAATTTGCTAATTTTTTATTCCAGCATAGTTGAGGCAGTTGATAGTGGTAAGGATTGTGATGTTGTGTACATTGACTTTAGCAAAGCTTTTGATACAGTGCCACATGAAAGACTAATTAAAAAAATAGAAGCTCATGGTATTGGGGGTGCTACATTGACTTGGATTAGGGCATGGCTATTCCAAAGGAAACAGAGAGTTAGTATAAATGGGGTTAAGTCAGAGTGGGATAATGTTGTTAGTGGAGTACCTCAGGGCTCTGTCCTGGGACCTCTGTTGTTTAAAATATATATAAATGATTTAGATTCAGGCTTGAGTAGCAACATTTGCAAATTTGCCGATGATACGAAAATCGGTAGGGAAATTAATTCTCAGGAGGACTCACCATCACTTCAAGTTGATCTAGATAGGGTTTTGAAATGGTCAAAGGATTGGCAAATGTAGTTTAATGCTGATAAATGTAAAGTTCTGAGGCTAGGTAATGATGATAGAGTTACAAGATACGAGCTAGATGGTGTTGAGATTGCGAAGTCGGATTGCGAAAGGGATCTGGGAGTTATGATTAGTAAGAATTTAAAACAAAAGGATCAATGCATGAATGTTCGTAATAAGGCGAATAGGACACTGGGATTTATTAATCGAAACGTTAATAACAAGACACCTGGTGTGGTTCTTAAGCTATATCTTGCTCTGGTTAGGCCCCATTTAGATTATGCAGTTCAGTTTTGGTCGCCGTATTATAGAATGGATATAAATTCACTTGAACGTGTCCAACGTAGGATGACTAAGTTAATTCCTCAAATTAGAAATCTTTCATATGAAGAAAGATTAACAAAGCTTAAGCTGCATTCACTGGAAAGGCGAAGAGTTAGGGGTGACATGATAGAGGTTAACAAGTGGATGAATGGACATAACAGGGGGGGATATTAATAGGGTATTAAAAATATCAACACAAGACAGAACACGAAACAATGGGTATAAATTGGATAAGTTTAGATTTAGGAAAGACTTGGGTAAATACTGGTTCAGTAACAGGGTTGTTGATTTGTGGAACCAATTGCCGCGTAACGTGGTGGAGGTGGGGTCCCTCGATTGTTTCAAGCGCGGGTTGGACATGTATATGAGTGGGATTGGGTAGTTATAGAATAGGAGCTGCCTCGTATGGGCCAATAGGCCTTCTGCAGTTACCTTTGTTCTTATGTAAGTTGCATTCACTGGAAAGGCGAAGAGTTAGGGGTGACATGATAGAGGTTTACAAGTGGATGAATGGACATAACAGGGGGGGATATTAATAGGGTATTAAAAATATCAACACAAGACAGAACACGAAACAATGGGTATAAATTGGATAAGTTTAGATTTAGGAAAGACTTGGGTAAATACTGGTTCAGTAACAGAGTTGTTGATTTGTGGAACCAATTGCCACGTAACGTGGTGGAGGTGGGGTCCCTCGATTGTTTTAAGCGTGGGTTGGACAAGTATATGATGTGGGATTGGGTGGTTATAGATAGGAGCTGCCTCGTATGGGCCAATAGGCCTTCTGCAGTTACCTTTATTCTTATGTTCTTAAAGGAGTAAAAAGCACTACTCCTAACCAAAACATAAACCTGATAATATTCTACAAAACCAAGAAGACTTCTAAACTCCTTATCAAAAACAGCCCGAAGCCGACGGAGAACCCTCTACAGCAGTCAAGCGTTGTATACATGTACACTTGCCCCCACGAAGGATGTAACTTTCAATCTAAGTACATAGGTATGACGTCGACCAAGCTGACGAGGCGTTTGACATGCCATCTTCAATCCGGTGCCCCTAGGAATCACATGAGACAAGCCCATGGCATCACCCTAACAAGAGAAATGTTGAACAAGAATACCTGCAAAATAGACAAAACCCAAGATGCAAGAAGATTACAAATTCTTGAGGCAATTCACATAAGAATAGAACAACCTACCATGAACACCCAAATCACGGAACTACCCAGCAAACAATTTAAGGTTGCCACAACATATGTGGAAAGTATTTGAAAGGATTGGAAACGTTTGTTTTATCGTATCAGATACGATATTGTGTGTGGACTTAAATAGGTTTCCAAAAATTATAACCAAAACCTACGTATCTAACACTAATTTGAGATGTTGTGGCAACTTTACAATCCTAACATGAATCATTCATAATCCATTCATATACCAATATGAATTTCTTGTGAAAGGTTTGAGCCTAATCTGAACCCTTTTCGCATCTTTGTGTTTAAAGTTATTTTTCTTGAAATTAAATTATATTATTTTATATTATTATTTTTATTATATTTTATATAGTATTATTATTTTTGTTATATTTTATTTTATATTATATTATTTTCAATTTAAATATTAAAACCAATTTAAGGGTAAAAAAATCAAATAATTTATATTTCTTTTATTATTTACTAACAAATCAGCAAAAATACAAAAACATATGACCTATATAATTATATATAATATATATAAATATATATATATATATATATATATATATATATATATATATATATATATATATATATATATATATATATATATATATATATATATATATATATATATATATATATATATGACAATGTCAGACCACGGAGGAAAAATGAAACAGGAAATTTCCTTAAGTACTTTCGTATATTAAATACATCTTCAGAAGGTCATTTTACAGATCGAGTGATGGGTATAAATAGGCAGGAGAGAGTGGTGAAGTAAGGTGAGGTACAATACTTGGACAACGCAGAAGGCCCATTGGCCCATCAGATGCACCCAATTGGCCCATCCGATGTAGCCCAATGGCCCATCTGATACAGCAGACATACAAGCATAATACATAGGTAATTATAACATAAAGAGGTAAATATATACAATAAATTAGTGAGACAAATGTTTTTCAATGATTCTACTTAAATCGCCCTTTAGCTGATCTATTAGAAATGGATCTAAGTTATATAGACCACTGCTAATATTCAAATTACTTTCTTTGGTGATCTGTATCAAAGCGGATTCAATTCAAAAACATATGACCTATATAATTATATATAATATATATATATATATATATATATATATATATATATATATATATATATATATATATATATATATATATATATATATATATATATATATATATATATATATATATATATATATATATATATATATATATATATATATATATATGACAATGTCAGACCACGGAGGAAAAATGAAACAGGAAATTTCCTTAAGTACTTTCGTATATTAAATACATCTTCAGAAGGTCATTTTACAGATCGAGTGATGGGTATAAATAGGCAGGAGAGAGTGGTGAAGTAAGGTGAGGTACAATACTTGGACAACGCAGAAGGCCCATTGGCCCATCAGATGCACCCAATTGGCCCATCCGATGTAGCCCAATGGCCCATCTGATACAGCAGACATACAAGCATAATACATAGGTAATTATAACATAAAGAGGTAAATATATACAATAAATTAGTGAGACAAATGTTTTTCAATGATTCTACTTAAATCGCCCTTTAGCTGATCTATTAGAAATGGATCTAAGTTATATAGACCACTGCTAATATTCAAATTACTTTCTTTGGTGATCTGTATCAAAGCGGATTCAATTATGTTTCTGTTATAGGTGCTTTTACAATTTGTTATTGAAGACGCACTCTCCCAATCAATTTGGTGAGCTTTTTCTGACAAATGCAAGGGAGAGTGCGTCTTCAATAACAAATTGTAAAAGCACCTATAACAGAAACATAATTGAATCCGCTTTGATACAGATCACCAAAGAAAGTAATTTGAATATTAGCAGTGGTCTATATAACTTAGATCCATTTCTAATAGATCAGCTAAAGGGCGATTTAAGTAGAATCATTGAAAAACATTTGTCTCACTAATTTATTGTATATATTTACCTCTTTATGTTATAATTACCTATGTATTATGCTTGTATGTCTGCTGTATCAGATGGGCCATTGGGCTACATCGGATGGGCCAATTGGGTGCATCTGATGGGCCAATGGGCCTTCTGCGTTGTCCAAGTATTGTACCTCACCTTACTTCACCACTCTCTCCTGCCTATTTATACCCATCACTCGATCTGTAAAATGACCTTCTGAAGATGTATTTAATATACGAAAGTACTTAAGGAAATTTCCTGTTTCATTTTTCCTCCGTGGTCTGACATTGTCACATTCTTAATCACGTGTTTATTTTCGTGATATACACACATATATATATATATATATTATATAAATAATATATATATATATATATATATATATATATATATATATATATATATATATATATATATATATATATATATATATATTATATAAATAATATATATATATATATATATTATATAAATAATATATATATATATATATATTATATAAATAATATATATATATATATATATATATATATATATATATATATATATATATATATATATATATATATATATATATATATATATATATATATATATATATATATTATTAAATATGACCGAAAAAGTAAGATTAATAATTCTAACACGAATTTTCTCAATCTTTCGTACATTTCTTTTCACTGTTGGAGGTAATTCAAAAATCAATTCTCCAAAATTCATTTTTATTTCTAATCTGACGCGACACGAGCGCGTTTCGTAAAACTTAATACATTTTCAAAGACTTTAGTTTACAAATACACAACTGAATACAACTTACACATCTCCGATTTTTGTTTATATCTACATTTGAGTGAGGTGGATGGGGTGAGGTGGCATTAATAGGGTATTAATTTCATCAACACAAGACAGAACAAGAGGTGGCATTAATAGGGTATTAATTTCATCAACACAAGACAGAACAAGAGGTGGCATTAATAGGGTATTAGTTTCATCAACACAAGACAGAACACGAAACAATAGGTATTGAAATGGAAGTGATTGTAGAAAGCCTATTGGTCCATATTTCTTGATGATTCTATATTGGAGCGGAGTTTTGAGGTGGGTAGAATATAGTTGTGCATTAATTGGCTGTTGATTGCTAGTGTTGACTTCTTAATGTGTAGTGCCTCGCAAACGTCAAGCCGCCTGCTATCGCTGTATCTATCGATGATTTCTGTGTTGTTTGTTAAGATTTCTCTGGTGATGGTTTGGTTGTGGGAAGAAATTAAATGTTCCTTAATGGAGCCCTGTTGCTTATGCATCGTTAATCGCCTGGAAAGAGATGCTTTTGTCTTGCCTATATACTGAGTTCTTTGAGGCTTACAGTCCCCAAGTGGGCATTTGAAGGCATAGACGACGTTGATCTCTTTTAAAACGTTCTGCTTTGTGTCTGGAGAGTTTCTTATGAGTAGGTTGACCGTTTTTTAGGTTTTATAGTAAATCGTCAATTGTATGTTCTGATTTTTGTCTGTATGGATAGCGTTCCTATCAACAATATCATTCAGGACCCTTTCCTCCATTTTATGAGCTGTGTAAAAGAAGTTCCTGTAAAATAGTCTAATAGGGGGTAAAGGTGTTGTGTTAGTTGTCTCTTCAGAGGTTGAATGGCGTTTCACCTTCCTTCTTATGATGTCTTCAACGAAACCATTATAAAAGCCATTGTTGACTAGGACCTGCCTTACCCAACAGAGTTCTTCATCGATTTGCTTCCATCCTGAGCTGTGGCTGAGAGCACGGTCGGTATAAGAGTTAACAACACTCGTCTTGTACCTGTCTGGGCAGTCACTGTTGGCATTGAGGCACATTCCTATGTTTCCTTGGTGTAAACTGCAGTGTGGAAACCTCCGGTCCTTTCTATGACCGTTACATCTAGAGAGGGCAGCTTCCCATCCTTCTCCATCTCGTAAGTGAAACGCAACACAGAATTCCGCTCAAATGCCTCTTTCAGCTCCTGCAGATGTCTGACATCAGGTACCTGTTGGACATGATGAGGTCCAAGAGGTGTACGAAACGCGTTCAAGTTTCGCGACAGACTAGAAATAAAAATGAATTTTGGAGAATTGACTTTTCAATTACCATCGACAGTGAAAAGAAACATAAGAAATATTTAGAAAATTCGTGTTAGAACTATTAATCTTACTTTTTCGGTCATATTTAATAATATATATATATATATATATATATATATATATATATATATATATATATATATATATATATATATATATATATAAATAAATATATATATAAATAAATATATATATATATATAAATAAATATATATATATATATATAAATAAATATATATATATAAATAAATATATATATAAATAAATATATATATATAAATAAATATATATATATAAATAAATATATATATATATATATATATATATATATATATATATATATATATATATATATATATATATATATAAATTATTTATGATCGATGTTCCCTTCGGGAATCTTAATTTTAAGATGAATAGGAAAACCAGGGATATACTGAACATCTTGTATCAGAATCTTTACTTTAAAAAACATAACGTTTCGAATACTTATCGTATTCATCATCAGATCTAAAAGAAAAAACAGAAATCACAATCAAATAGCTGGTAAACAAAGAACTCATACTGAATATAATTGCCTATCAAAGAAAGGAAAATGATTAAAAAACAAAACACTTAAGCACACTTAAAGTGATCAATACAAATAAAACTTATTAACTGTCACATATATTAAAACTAATTTAAAATCCATTAAACTACAAGATGAAATTTATAACTACTAAAACAAACCATTCCATTCAACTTACGTAAAGTGATCAGAAGTGAAACTTGATACCTAACACATAGATACAAAACACTATAACAAATATTTATATAATGACTACAAATCTACAAAAAATTTATGTAAAATACAAACAGAATAAACGACAATTATAAAGTACTAACCAAAATCTTATAAAAACTCAAATATTAAATAAAATTAAATACCAAAAAATGTATTATATATCCTAAATAAAAGATTATATTAATGTACAATGTTAAGACTTGAAATAAGTAAGAAAGGGCAAAGACATGGTAAACTAAACAAAATTAAACTACCAAAATAAACTAAAAATCAAATTACAGGGCCTACTGTGCACTATACAGTGTACAATTGAACAGCTGAAAGGTTGCTATTTAACAGAGGCCGCAGCTCCTTTATATACAAGGATTCCATTACTCTCAAATCTGACTGGCCATTCATACAAGTGTCCAGAATTTTAAAATCAGATTCCAGCAGAGAATGATCAAACTCATAACAATGGTTTCTAATCTCCGAAAATGCTGGTTTAGACAATGGTAATCCAGTCCTAAAAGATAATCCCCGGTGCTCAAGTATCCTAATCTTAAAGTTCCGAATGGAACTCCCGACATATCCAGCATTACAGCTGGAACAATTATACATATATACGACATTTGAGCACAAGGGGGTAGGCACTTTATCTTTAAATTTAAAATAAGAGCCTATGGTATTTGTGTTGACAAAAATAAATCTAAAGTCTACTTGAGGATAACACTGCTGCAACAGTCTCCTCAAACGACTCCTTACAGAAAAGCTAATACTGCCATAAAATGGTAATTTAATATATTTAAGATCCCTTTCCACTGTAGTAATCCTACACGATGGGTGAAACTTCTTATTTAAGAAATTCCTTATAAAAGTATAAACCATATGCACAGGATAACCATTATTTGAAAAAAATTTCACAAGAAAATTAATTTCCTGATCAAAGTTATTCCAATTAGAAAATAAAACAAAGGCCCTATTCAGTAGAGTGTTAATAGCATATTTCTTAAAAATATCAGGAACAAAGGAATTAAAATTTAAACCTAAACCAGTAAAGGTTGGTTTCCTAAAAACATTAGTGTTGAACCCATTGAGGTTATTCACTTTTACATCAAGAAACGACAATGAATTATCAACTTCACACTCTGCAGTAAACCGTATATTACTATGTTCTGCATTAAGATACTCTCTAAATTTCTCAATATGACACTGGTCCCTATACAACAAAAAAGTGTCATCTACATATCTCCTGTACAAGACTGGTTTAAAGGCCGAAGGACAATTATCAAGCCAATTTATTTCATGAAAACTAAAAAAAGCATTAGCCAGTGCAGGACCTGAAGGAGACCCCATTGCTACTCCATCAATTTGTTTATAATAAATATTATTAAACATAAAGATGGAGTCTTTAACTGCTATTTCTAACAGCCGTCTGAATATTTTACTACAAAATCCAGACACTAAGTTAGTGTCAGCAAATAATTGACTTACACAGATATCAATGGTTTCCAACAGAGGAATATTAGTAAAAAGTGATTCAACATCGAAACTGGCCATTATAGTTGGGAACTCAAAATTTAAAGAGGAAAGTTCTTCTACAAAATCCTGAGAATTTCTCACAGTAAATTCATTATGCGTTAATGGTTCTAAAAATGGAACCAGAAACTTAGCCAGTTTATAATTAAAAGTGCCAATCGCTGATAAAATAGGACGAATCGGTATACCTGTTTTATGAACTTTAGGTAACCCATATAAGATGCCAGGCTTAGAGCCAGTTGCAAGTAATTTAGTATCATCGAAAAGAGAGTCTTTCAAACTTCTTAAAACTCTATTCAGTTTAACCTCACATTTCAAAATATACGAGAATGGGTCTATATCAACCAACGTAAATTTAGAGGGGTCTTCTAACAACCTTTCCACCTTATTAACATACTCTAACTTGTCCAAAACCACTATACCCCTACCTTTATCTGGCCCGGTAATGCAAATACTCCTATCGTTCTTTAAGCCATTAATACACTCCAATTTCCTTTTGTCAAAAGGAGGGAATGTAGATATATATTTACCAAAGTCGTTAAAGACTTCATGTGCTAAGGAGGAAACAGTACTGATGATATTGGTCCAACTATAATTTGTACCAGTCCTTAGGGTACAAGTTTTCAATGTGTTGCATAACCGCTCAAAACCTAAAAAATGATTAACAAATTTAGGTTTTTTACACGTCAACCCGAAGTCCAACCCTAGAGAGAGACGTTCTTTCTCAATGGGAGACAGAACTCTCTTTGAAAAATTGAAAACCACGTTATCAGGGTCCACCGAATTAAATGAAGGTATATCCAAGTTACGCAATTTCTTCTCGTGAATAAGTCTACATTTGTTAACCCTTTTTTCATTATAATTTTCATATTTACATTTTAAAGATGCAAAATCAACCCAGGAAACCAAGATCTTGAATTTCTCCAAGTATACGTGCAATTCACTTTTCAGCTTATTTACCCGCTTCTGCTTTTCAGATATTTCAAAGTCCAACAATCTTAATAACCAAGAATTATATTCACTTGTCAACGCAAATTTGTCGGAATACACTTTAAACCTGAGGAATCTTGGGACCAAACGATGCGCCTTACAGGTTTGTAGAAATTCCAAATCCAAGTGAGCCTTCTTAACTGCGAAATCCAGCAGTTACTGTTTCCTCCTTAGCACATGAAGTCTTTAACGACTTTGGTAAATCCAGAAGATTCATGAAAACTTGGCTTATTAGACAAATCGGGCCTTGCATAGTAGGCTGAGAAGTGAGTTCTGGCTACTAGGTACGACATATATATATATATATATATATATATATATATATATATATATATATATATATATATATATATATATATTTATTATTAAATATGACCGAAAAAGTAAGATTAATAATTCTAACACGAATTTTCTCAATCTTTCGTACATTTCTTTTCACTGTTGGAGGTAATTCAAAAATCAATTCTCCAAAATTCATTTTTATTTCTAGCCTGACGCTACACGAGCGCGTTTCGTAAAACTTATTACATTTTAAAAGACTTTAGTTTACAAATACACAATTGAATAGAACTTAAACATCTACGATTTTGTTTATATCTACATTTGAGTGAGGTGGATGGGGTGAGGTGGCATTAATAAGGTATTAATTTCATCAACACAAGACAGAACACGAAACAATGGGTATTGAAATGGAAGTGATTGTAGAAAGCCTATTGGTCCATATTTCTTGATGCTTCTATATTGGAGCGGAGTCTTGAGGTGGGTAGAATATAGTTGTGCATTAATTGGCTGTTGATTGCTGGTGTTGACTTCTTAATGTGTAGTGCCTCGCAAACATCAAGCCGCCTGCTATCGCTGTATCTATCGATGATTTCTGTGTTGTTTACTAGGATTTCTCTGGCGATGGTTTGGTTGTGGGAAGAGATTATATGTTCCTTAATGGAGCCCTGTTGTTTATGCATCGTTAAACGCCTAGAAAGAGATGTTGTTGTCTTGCCTATATACTGGGTTTTTTGGAGCTTACAGTCCCCAAGTGGGCATTTGAAGGCATAGACGGCGTTGGTCTCTTTTAAAGCGTTCTGCTTTGTGTCTGGAGAGTTTCTCATGAGTAGGCTGGCCGTTTTTCTGGTTTTATAGTAAATCGTCAGTTGTATCCTCTGATTTTTGTCTGTAGGGATAAAGTTTCTATTAACAATATCTTTCAGGACCCTTTCCTCTGTTTTATGAGCTGTGGAAAAGAAGTTCCTGTAAAATAGTCTAATAGGGGGTATAGGTGTTGTGTTAGTTGTCTCTTCAGAGGTTGCATGGCGTTTCACTTTCCTTCTTATGATGTCTTCGACGAAACCATTGGAGAAGCTGTTGTTGACTAGGACCTGCCTTACCCTACAGAGTTCTTCGTCGACTGGCTTCCATTCTGAGCTGTGGCTTAGAGCACGGTCGACATATGCGTTAACAACACTCCTCTTGTACCTGTCTGGGCAGTCGCTGTTGGCATTTAGGCACATTCCTATGTTCGTTTCCTTAGTGTAGACTGCAGTGTGGAAACCTCCGCTCTTTTCCATGACTGTTACATCTAGAAAGGGCAGTTTCCCATCCTTTTCCATCTCGTAAGTGTTTATATATAAACACTTATTCGTAAGTGTATATATATACGTATCTACATGTTTTATTCAACATAATTGTACAACAAAGCTGGTAGGTATGATGTCCAATCAACATAGTGGCCACAAGAATCTGCATGACAAGTGACAACAGACGACAGCCTCATTCCCTCCCACACTAACACGTCCCTCACCAAAATGCCTCCTCCCAGCATATCCTTTTGCTGTTATTACACTATATATATACACAGGTTATATATAGGTATATACATTTGTGTCCACCATAGCGAACCACAAAACTGGAATGGTGAGTCCAAACAACAAGAGTGAACTGCCAGACCCAGCCAGCAGACGCCATCTCCCTCACTCCTTCAACACCTTATTCGCCAGCATTCCTCCTCCTACAATACTGTTTGCGCATTAATTAAACTATATCCACACGTTTTATATAAGTATCTTAATCTTTTATACACCATAATTGTACAACTAAGCTAGTATGGTGTGCAAACAGCATAGTGGCCACAATACATGGCATGACATGTCACACACCAGCCAGCAGACGACAGCCTTACTCCCTTCCTCACAAAAATGGCTCCTCCCAACATACTCCTTTTGCTGTTATTACACAATATATATGCACGTTATATAGAAATATTTACTTTTGTGTTCACCATAGCGAACCATTAAGCTTGTAAGGAGAGTCCAGACAACAACACAGTGTCACAAGGCCTATGTTTACATATTTGTATCAAGCTATAATTGGACTATAGAGAACAGTGATACAGTAAATTAGTGAACGGTAACACAACAGGCGAAAGGATTCAGCATACTGAAACAGCCACCAGCACCGATCCACTGGCACTTAGTGGAAGAGTGGGACCCCACACCACGTGGAGAGATGACGAATCCACCGAGGCCCACGACATAAGGAAATCATTATAAACTCACCTGGTTGTGTGAGCGGGACGGTTTTGGCCGGTGAGTACTGCCTGCTCCTGTCGGTTAACTGGTGTACAGTAAGGTCAATTATAAGAGAAATCTTGTTCAGATCATCATATACATTTAGACTCACAAAGTGGCTCATACCGGGTAGAAGTGGGACACATAGGGGACGCTCGTGACACTCACACTCACAAGCAAACACATACACAAGCAAACACAAACACACACAAGCAAACACACACACACACACAAGCAAACAAACACACACACACACACACAGTAAAGGGATGGAGTAAATCAAAATACGAAGGGTTTTCACTTATGTGAAACATCACGCCAGTCACAGGATAAACCCCCCTCCCACCCTCCTCTTTCCCCAACCCGTCCCTTAAAAATAACATCACTTTTGGCTCGTATGCGCACTATGGCCAAATTTGGACGTAATTTGAAATGAAATCGACTCACAAAAGTGACGTACTGTTCCGTTTTCTGTTTGGGTCGTCCGGCTTACTCGGCAAGCTTAGAAAAGGCAACTTTCCATTAATGTTTTTCATACCGTTTTGAAACTTTATGAGAATTTCCTGCCCACCTAACCTATCAGAGGACCCTTAACTTACTGTTGTTGAAAAAACAAATCTCAAATTTATTTTCATTTTTTTTTATTTTCAAATTACGTCCATATTCGGCCATACGGGTAAACGGCCAAAAGCGACGTTCTTTTTAAGAGGACAGGTTGTACCCTTTACATCGTATAGATGATATCCTTGGAGTCGTCCAGCGTACGCACAGAGGTTATAAGAGAACACTTTAAATTAACGTTTTTCATAACGTTTTGAAACTTTATGAGAATGTCCTGCCCACCTAACCTATCAGAGGACCCTTAACTTACTGTTGTTGAAAAAAAAAATCCCAAATTTATTTTCATTTTTTTTTCAATTTCAAATTACGTCCAAATTCGGACCCACCCCATCTGGCCCAAAACACTCCCTCCCCCCTCCCATTGAATGGGAACCGTCTAAATAGGGGCCTTTGACACTTAGTTGACAACTGTTGGACAACTGAATATACCTCCAATCTCTCAACCTCCTCCTTCCTCTTCCCCCTTAAGCATTCGCAAATAGATCTCTTCTGTGCCTCTCCCCCTTCCTCTCAATATCTCTCCCCCTAACCTCCCCATACACATACTCCAGTGTTTGTGTTTTTGTGTGTACAGTGTTTTTAGTTTTTATTTCACCTTACACCACTCACCCCACACACAAACACACACACACACACACACACACACACACACACACACACACACACACACACACACACACACACACACACACACACACACACACACACACACACACACACACACACACACACACACACACACACACACACACACACACACACACACACACACACACACACACACATTCCATTAATGTTTTTCATACCGTTTTGAAACTTTATGAGAATTTCCTGCCCACCTAACCGTTTGAGCAAATGTAAAGTTATGGAAATGGGACTAGGAGATAGGAGACCAAAGGGACAGTACACAATGAAGGGGAACAGCCTACCTGTAACGATGCGTGAAAGAGACCTGGGGGTGGACGTAACACCTAATCTATCTCCTGAGGCACATATTAATAGGATAACGACAGCAGCGTACTCTACACTGGCAAAAGTTAGAACATCATTCAGAAACCTAAGTAAGGAGGCATTTAGGGCGCTTTACACTGCCTACGTAAGGCCAGTCTTAGAGTATGCCGCCTCATCATGGAGTCCCCATCTGAAGAAGCATATAATGAAACTGGAAAAGGTTCAGAGGTTTGCAACGAGACTCGTCCCAGAGCTACGAGGGATGGGGTATGAAGAGCGCCTGAGGGAACTGTGCCTTACGACACTAGAAAGAAGAAGGGAGAGGGGGGACATGATAGGAACGTATAAGATACTCAGAGGAATTGACAGAGTGGACATAGACGAAATGTTCACACGGAATAGTAACAGAACGAGAGGACATGGATGGAAGCTTGAAACTCAGATGAGTCACAGAGATGTAAGGAAGTTTTCTTTTAGCGTGAGAGTAGTGGGGAAATGGAATGCACTTCAGGAACAGGTTGTGGAAGCAAATACTATTCATAATTTTAAAACCAGGTATGATAGGGAAATGGGACAGGAGTCATTGCTGTAAACAACCGATGCTCGAAAGGCGGGATCCAAGAGTCAATGCTCGATCCTGCAAGCACATATAGGTGAGTATATAGGTGAGTACACACACACACACACACACACACACACACACACACACACACACACACACACACACACACACACACACACACACACACACACACACACACACAAGGAACTGTCTGACCCAGCATGTCAAGGAACCCACGAGAGTGTGAGGCAATGATGAACCAGCTAGACTCGACTTGATATTCACCCTGAATGAGTCAGAAATAAAGGAAGTCAAAGTTGAAGCCCCCATAGGAATGAGTGACCACAGTGTACTGATTTTTTAGTACTTGGTGGAGGTAGGGATAACCTATCCAAGGATGGGATCAGAGGGAAAAGACTAATTTACCAAAGAGGAAAATATGACGAGATGAGGAACTTCCTCAGGGGAATACCATGGGAAACAGAACTTAGAGTCATGAATGTGCAGGACATGATGGATTTTGAAGAAGTCACCTAGAAGTGCCAGGAAGCTGCAGACAGGTTTATCCCCGTCTAAAAGGAGAAAAACGAAAAACAACAGAAAAACCCATTGTTCAACCAGGAATGCAAGGTTGCAAACCAACTGTACAAGGGGAAACTACAGAAATAACAGAACACCGGAGAGCAGGGAGAGATACCGGAGGGCCAGAAATGAGTACATCAGAGTGAGGAGGAAAGCAGAGAGACAGTTTGAAAATGACATCGCGAGTAAAGCCAAGACCCAACCAAAGCTGCTCCACAGCCACATCAGGAGGAAAACAGCAGTGAAGGAACATGTGATGAAGCTGCGGAAAGGGGAGAACAGATACACAGAGAATGACAAGGAGGTGTGTGAAGAACTCAACAAGAGATTCCAGGAGGTCTTCACAATAGAACAAGGAGAAGCCCCTGCACTAAATGAGAAGGCGGCAAACCAAGCAACCTTGTAGGAATTTGACCTCACCAGTGATGAGGTCAAAAGGTGTCTGCAGGAGCTGGATGTGACAAAGGCTGTTGGGCCTGATAGAATCTCACCATGGATACTAAAGGAAGGTGCAGAAGCACTAAGTGTGCCACTCTCTATGGTGTATAACAGGTCACTGGAAACAGGAGACTTACCAGAAAGTTAGAAGACAGCTAACGTGGTCCCAATATATAAAAAGGGTGACAGACAAGAGGCACTGAATTACAGGCCAGTTTCCTTAACTTGTATACCATGCAAGGTGCTGGAGAAGATCGTGAGGAAAAGGCTCGTAGAGCATCTGGAGGGAAATAACTTTGTAACGCACCACCAACATGGGTTCAGAGATGGTATATCGTGCCTCACAGTTTTATGACCAGGCAACAAAAATTAGGCAGGAAAGAGAAGGGTTGAGATGCATTTTCCTGGATTGCCAAAAAGCCGTTGACACATTACCCCATAAAAGGCTGTTAAAAAAGTTGGAGCAACAGGCAGGAGTAAAAGGGAAGGTGCTCCAGTGGATAAGGGAGTACTTAAGCAACAGGAAACAGCGAGTAACGGTGAGGGGGGAAGACATCAGAGTGGCGAGATGTCACCAGCGGAGTCCCACAGGGCTCAGTACTTGGACCCATCCTGTTTCTAATATATATTAGAACGATCTTTCAGAGGGTATAGACTCATTGCTCTCGATGTTTGCTGATGATGCAAAAATTATGAGAAGAATCAAGACGGATGAGAATAGACAGAGACTACAGGATGACCTGGATAAACTGGAGGAATGGTCTAGAAAATGGCTGCTAAAGTTCAACTCAGGAAAGTGTAAGGTAATGAAATTATGCGAAGGGAGCAGGAGGCTGAACACAAGGTACCATCTGGGAGAGGAAATCCTGCAAGAGTCAAATAGAGAGAAGTATCTGGGGGTTGATATCACACCGAACCTGTCCCCAGAGGCCCACATCAATAGAATATCATCAGCTGCATATGCTAGACTGGCCAACATAAGAACTGCCTTCAGAAACTTGTGTAAGGAATCTTTCAGAACCCTGTATACCACTTATGTAAGACCAATCCTGGAGTATGCAGCTCCAGCCTGGAGTCCATACCTAGTTAAACACAAGACAAAGTTAGAGAAGATTCAGCGGTATGCCACCAGGCTCGTCCCGGAACTGAGAGGATTGAGCTACGAGGAAAGGCTAAAGGAGCTGAACCTCACATCCCTGGAAAACAGAAGAGAAAGGGGAGACATGATAACCACTTACAAAATTCTCAGGGGAATTGACAGGGTGGACAAAGACAAACTCTTCAGCAGGGGTGGGACACGACCAAGGGGACACAAGTGGAAACTTAGTACCCAGATGAGCCACAGAGACGTTAGAAAGAGTTTTTCAGTGTCAGAGTAGTTAATAAATGGAATGCACTAGGAAGTGATGTGGTGGAGGCTGACTCCACACACAGTTTCAAATGTAGATATGATAAAGCCCAGTAGGCTCAGGAATCTGTACACCAGTTGATTGACAGTTGAGAGGCGGGACCAAAGAGCCAAAGCTCAACCCCCGCAAGCACAATTAGGTGAGTACACACACACACACACCTAATCAAGGTATCATTTGGGAGATGAAATACTTCAAGAGTCAGAGAGAGAGAAAGACCTGGGGGTTGATATCACGCCAGACCTGTCTCCTGCAGCACACATCAAGAGGATAACATCAGTGGCATATGCCAGGCTGGCCAACATGCGAACGGCATTTAGAAACTTGTGTAAAGAATCATTCAGAACTTTGTATACCACATATGTCAGGCCAATCCTGGAGTATGCGGGTCCAGCATGGAGTCCATATCTAGTCAAGGATAGGACTAAACTGGAAAAGGTTAAAAGGTTTGCAACCAGACTAGTACCCGAGCTGAGAGGTATAAGCAACGAGGAGAAACTACGGGAATTAAACCTTACTTCGCTTTAAGACAGAAGAGTTAGGGGGGACATGATCACCACATTCAAGATTCTGAAGGGAATTGACCGGGTTGATAAATACAGGCTATTTAACACAAGGGGCACACGCACAAGGGGACACAGGTGGAAACTGATATTAGAAAGATATTAGAAAGAACTTTTTTAGTGTCAGAGTGGTTGACAAATGAAATGCATTAGGAAGTAATGTGATGGAGGCTGACTCCATACACAGTTTCAAGTGTAGATATGATAGAGCCCAATAGCCTCAGGAACCTGTACACCTGTTGATTGACCGTTGAGAGACGGGACGAAATAGCCAGAGCTCAACTCCCGCAAGCACAACTAGGTGAGTACACACACTGGTGAGGTCACTGTGCTAGGAGAAAGGGAGGTAAACCAGGTATCCTTGGAAGAGTTCGAAATTACGAGACGAGGTCACACACACACACACACACACACACACACACACACACACACACACACACACACACACACACACACACACACACACACACACACACACACACACACACACACACACACACACACACACACACACACACACACACACACACACACACACACACACACACACACAAGGTATAGATTCGTTCCTCTCAATGTTTGCCGACGATGCAAAAATTATGAGGAGGATTGAAACAGAGGATGATAGTAGGAGGCTACAAGATGACCTAGATAGACTGAGTGAATGGTCCAACAAATGGCTGTTAAAGTTCAACCCGAGTAAATGCAAAGTAATGAAACTAGGCAGTGGAAACAGGAGGCCAGACACACGATACAGAATAGGAGATGAAGTACTTAATGAAAGAGACAGAGAGAAAGATCCAGGAGTTGATATCACACCAAACCTGTCTCCTGAAGCCCACATAAAGAGAATAACGTCTGCGGCATATGTGAGGCTGGCTAACATCAGAACGGCGTTCAGGAAATTGTGTAAGGAATCATTCAGAATCTTGCACACCACATATGTAAGACCAATCCTGGAGTATGCGGCCCCACCATGGAGCCCGTACCTTGTCAAGCACAAGACAAAACTGGAAAAAGTCCAAAGGTCTGCTACTAGACTAGTCCCAGAACTAAGAGGCATGAGTTATGAGGAAAGGCTGCGGGAAATGCACCTTACGACACTGGAAGACAGAAGAGTAAGGGGGGACATGATCACAACCTACAAAATCCTCAGGAGAATCGACCGGGTAAACAAGGATGAACTATTCAACACTGGAGGGACGCGAACAAGGGGACACAGGTGGAAGCTGAGTACCCAAAATAGCCACAGAGACATTAGAAAGAACTTTTTCAGTGTTAGAGTAGTTAGTAAAAGGAATGCACTAGGAAGTGATGTGGTGGAGGCTGACTCCATACACAGTTTCAAATGTAGATATGATAGAGCCCAGTAGGCTCAGGAATCTGTACACCAGTTGATTGACGGTTGAGAGGCGGGACCAAAGAGCCAAAGCTCAACCCCTGCAAGCACAATTAGGTGAGTACAATTAGGTGAGTACACACACACACTCACCTAGTTGTGTGTGTGTGTGTGTGTGTACTCACCTAGTTGTGTAGACACAACTAGGTGAGTACACACACACACACACACTGAGCGCCCAAATGAGCCACAGAGATATTAGAAAGAACTTTTTTAGTGTCAGAGTGGTTGACAAATGGAATGCATTAGGAAGTGATGTGGTGAAGGCTGGCTCCATTCACAGTTTCAAGTGTAGATATGATTGAGCCCAATAGGCTCAGTAATCTTTACACCTTTTGATTGACGGTTGAGATGTGGGACTAAAGAGCCAGAGCTCAACCCCCGCAAACACAACTAGGTGAGTACAACTAGGTGAGTACACACACACACACACACACACACACACACACACACACACACACACACACACACAACTAGGTGAGTACACACACACACACACACACTACTCCATTCCAGCTTCCACTGCACCCCTCTTCCACTCACCCCCAAACCCCACCCAACCCTCACCCCTCCTATGCACCTGCAGCCCACCTTTAACCCCCTCCCCTTGTGACCCCCTAACACCTTCCCCCATCTCCCTCTTCCCCTCTTCTGCCCCAAAACCCCCACCTACCCCCGATTCCCCCTTAACTAATACACCCTCTCTTCCACTCCCAGCATCCATGTTCCATTCTCCTCTCAGCCCTCTGCCCTCAATATCCTTCTCCCTCCCAACCTCTTAACCTCTATCTGACTCTCAGTCTCACTCTATTTCTCAACCCCCCTATGCCATCAGACTCTCCCAAACTTTCAGACCCATTATGCCCTTCCTACCCCTCTAGATGCTCGGACCCCATTCGCCTTCCAGGCACCCCCCTAGCACCCCCCCAGACATCCCACAGCCCCCACTCGCCCCACAGACACCCCCAGTACCCCCCAGACCCCTGGTGAAAGGGGGAACTCTGGCACCAGAGTTCCCAAGAAGAGTCTCAAGGTTTGGTACACCAATGCTGATGGGGTATCCAATAAAGCTGAAGAGATAGAAGAAAGAGCTAGTGAGGCAGACCCAGACATAGTGGCAATAGTGGAAACTAAAATAAATGGCATGATCTATGATGCAATCATTCCAGAGGAGTACCAGGTGATAAGAATAGAAAGGACTCAGAGACAGGGAGGAGGAGTGGCACTACTAATAAAGCGGAAATGGATGTTTGATGAGCTGGAAAATCCGAGTACCAATGAAAGCACGAACTCCATACATGGAACTCTGACAGTAGATGGGAAGAAGATTGTAATCTTGATACTCTACAATCCCCCACCAAACAGTAGAAGGACCAGGCAGGAGTATAAAGACAGCAACAAGGCATGTGTAGATGAACTGCAGAGGGTAGCAACTAAAGCGCATAGAATGAAAGCGAAGCTGCTGGTCATGAGGGACCTAAATCACAGCGAGATAGATTGGGAAACGAGGAATCCCCATAGCGGGGAGGAGACCTGGGGAGCGAAGCTGGTAGACGTTATTGACAGGAATTTCCTAACACAGCATGTGATGGAAGATACTAGGGAAAAAGGAAGGGATACGTCCAGCCTATTAGACCTCGTTTTCACCCAGAATGTAGAAGACATCGAGCATTTAGAACATGAATTACCACTAGGAGCCAGTGACCATTGTTTCCTAGTCTTTGACTATATGATGGAGCTTAAAACTGTGACCAAAGGACAAGAGGTCCGAGTAAGGAGACTTGATTACAGAAGAGGGGACTACAGGAGAATAAGGGACTACCTGGGAGAAGTGCACTGGGAGGAAGAAATTAGAGGAAAAACAGTGCAAGATATGATGAACCAAGTCATATGGAAATGCAAGGAGGCTGAAGAGAGATTTATTCCAACAGCAAAAGAAAAAAAAAGCAGGAGGGAATATAATAACCCATGGTTTAATAGACAGTGTCAGGAAGCAAAAGTGAGAAGCAGGAGGGAGTAGAGGAAGTACAGAAGACAAAGGACAGAGGACAACAGGATTAGATGTAACAGAGCTAGGAACGATTACATTAACATAAGGCGAGTGTCGGAAAGAAATTATGAGAATGATATTGCAATCAAAGCGAAAAAGCAACCTAAATTGCTTCATAGCCAAATAAGAAGGAAGATGTCGGTAAATGACCAAGTGACAAGACTGAGGAAAACAGTAGGGGCATATACAGAAAGCGACAAGGAAATCTGCGAGGTACAGAATACAAGTTTCCAAGGAGTGTTCACAACCGAGCCTGAGTGACTCCCATTGTTAGAAGAGATTACCCTAGATGAAAGACTATCAGATATAGAGGTGACAGCAGAGGAGGTAATGAAACAGTTGACAATACTGGATGCAAATAAAGCTGTTGGACAAGACAAAGTATCACCGTGGATACTAAAAGAGGCAGTGCAGGCTCTCAGCATGCCTCTGGCAATGATCTTTAATGAGTCACTTATGTCGGGAGAATTGCCTAATTGCTGGAAGGAGGCATATGTCGTTCAGATTTTCAAGAAAGGTGATAGGGAGGAGGCACTTAACTACAGACCCATAACACTGACAAGCATCCCCTGCAAAATACTTAAAAGAATAATTAGGCTAAGACTTGTTGGGCACCTGAAGAGCATTGGGTTTGTAAACAAGCACCAACATGGGTTCCGGACAGGGAAATCATGCCTAACAAACCTTTTAGAACTCTATGACAAAGTAACAAGGATAAGGCAGGACAGAGAAGGCTGGGCAGACTGCATATTTCTTGACTGCCAAAAAGCCTTTGATACAGTACCGCACATGAGACTGCTTTACAAACTTGAGAGGCAGGCAGGAGTAAGCGGAAAGGCCCTAGTATGGGTGAGGAACTCCCTAACAGGAAGGAGCCAGAGGGTAATGGTAAGGGGCGAGAAGTCGGACTGGCGAACAGTAACGAGTGGAGTACCTTAAGGATCGGTGCTGGGCCCAATCCTCTTTCTAATTTACGTAAATGATATGTTTACAGGAGTGGAATCATACATGTCAATGTTTGCGGATGACGCAAAATTAATGAGAAGAATTGTGACAGATGAGGATAGTAGAATCCTCCAAGTGGACATAAACAGGTTGCAGAGATGGTCAGGGAAATGGCTACTGGAGTTCAACATCAGTAAATGTAAAGTTATGGAAATGGGATCAGGTGATAGACGACCAAAGGGACAGTACACAATGAAGGGGAACTGCCTACCTGTAACGATTCGAGAAAGAGACCTTGGAGTGGATGTGACATCTAATCTAACTCCTGAGGCACATATAAATAGGATAACGAGAGCAGCGTACTCTACACTAGCGAAAATTAGAACTTCATTCAGAAATCTAAGTGAGGAGGCTTTTAGGGCGCTTTACACTGCCTACGTGAGACCAGTCTTAGAGTATGACGCGCCATCATGGAGCCTCCACCTGAAGAAACACATAAGGAAACTGGAGAAGGTTCAGAGGTTTGCGACGAGGCTTGTCCCTTGAGTTACGAGGGATGGGATATGAAGAACGTCTGAGGGAACTGAACCTTACGGCACTAGGAGATATGATAGGGACATATAAAATACTCAGGGGAATTGACAAAGTGGAAATAGATGAAATGTTCACATGGAATAAAAACAGAACGAGGGGACATGGGTGGAAACTGGAAACTCAGATGAGTCACAGAGATGTTAGGAAGTTTTCTTTTAGCGTGAGAGTTGTGGAAAAATGGAATGCACTTGGGGAACAGTTTGTGGAAGCAAACTCTATTCATACTTTTTAAATTAGGTATGATAGGGAAACGGGACAGGAGTCATTGCTGTAAACAACCGATTGCTGGAAAGGCGGGATCCAAGAGCCAATGCTCGATCCTGCAAGCACAAATAGGTGCGTACACACACACCCATAAATACATACACCCATAAACACATACACCCATAAACACACTTTTTCTCCCTCTCTCCCCCTTCTCCCTCCCTCTCTCCTCCCTCTCTCTCCCCCTTCTCCCACCCCTCTCTCTTCCTCTTACCTCTCCCCCTTCTCTCTCCCATTCCCCCCTCTCTCTCCCTCTCCTCCCCATCTCCCCCAATCCTTTCTTCTGACCTCAGTTGGATCGCTGCCACCCATCCATCTTACACACACCCACACACAAATACGAGGACACACAAACACGCTCGCACAAACAGTCGCATGCACGCACACACACACGTGCGCACTCACGCATACACACACACACACACACACACATGGGCTGGTACAACAAGGATAGAAACCGTGTGTTAAAGATAGTGTTTGCAAACGAGGCCTCAATGGAGAAGATTCTAACAAGGAAGAGCCACCTGCAAAATGTGGGAGAATTCAAAAAAGTATTCCTCCAGAGGGACATGACGAGGGAGGAGAGGGCCATGGCTGCAGAAACAAGAAAGAAGTACCGGGCGAGAGGAGAAAACCAGGAAAACACAGCTCCCAACTCAACATCCCACGATGTGAGGGGGGAACCCACAACCAGCATCCCAGTAACACCAGAGGGGAGGCCAACTCCACCACCCTCCTTTGCATAGAAACCTCCCCTACCCCAAACCCTCCCTGCCCCCACTCAAGTGTTCAGCCACCTCTCCCTCCCCACTCCCACCCAGCTTCCCCTCCCCTGCTCTCACCATATCCTACTTCCCCCCTTTCCCCAATGTCCTCCCTCCCCCTTCATCCCATTCCCTCCCTGTCCCCCCCTTCACTAGACCCCCCACCCCTCACTCCAGTATCCTCTGAGACCCAGTTACCCACCCCACAACTCCTCACACCCATGGAACAGCTACCCCCATCAGCAGAACACTCACCAAGAAAGGAACATGAGAAGGGACAGAAGAAAGTGAGTCTCAAGGCAATGTACACTAACATAGATGGGATTATAAATAAAACAAACGAACTTGAAGAAAACCCAGACATAATAATACTCACAGAAACAAAGCTAACGAAAACCATAACAAATGCAGTGTTTCCACAGGACTACTGTGTTGTGAAGAAAGAGAGAGTAGGAAGAGGAGGTGGTCGTGAAGCTCTGCAGGTAAGAAAAGGCTGGGATTTTGAGGAAATGGTTATTCAGGGCTGTGAAGGTTTCAGTGACTACATAACAGGTACAATAGCAACTGGAGGACAAACAATTGTAGTTGCAGTCATATATAACCCACCACCAAATGACAAAAGACCCAGAGAGGAATATGATAGAAACAACATGGCCACCAAAACAGAATAGAGAGAACAGCGTCTCTCGCTAGTAGGAATGGATCTGGACTACTAATCATGGGGGATTTCAACCACATGAAGATTGATTGGGAGAACAGAGACCCACATGGAGGACCAGATACATGGAAAACTAAGCTGCTGGACTCGGCAACAAAAAACTTTCTAAGCCAACACATCAAGGGACCGACAAGAATGAGAGGAGAAGATGAACCAGCTATGCTTGATCTGATATTTACCCTTAATGAGTGGAATATAAGGGAGGTTAGGATGGAAGCACCCTTGGGAATGAGTGATCAGAGTGTATTGATCTTTGAGTACTTGGCAGAGCTAGGACTTATCTCCCCCCAAAAAAGAACTAGAAAACAAAAAGCTGGCATACCGAAAGGGGAATTATGAGGGGATGAGAAGTATCCTACGGGATATACCATGGGGACACAGACCTCAGAGCTAAGTCGGTACTAGACATGATGGACTATGTCACCCAAAAGTGTCAGGAGGCAGTAAACAGGTTCAACCCGGCCCAAAGGGAAAAATCCGAGAAGCAAAAGAAGAATCCATAGTTAACAGGGCATGTATGGAAGCAAAGGTACTGAACAAAAGGGTGTGGAGGAACTTCCGAAATAACAGAACACCAGAGAGCAGAGAGAGATACCAGAGGACCAGGAATCAGTATGTTAGTGTGAGAAGGGAAGCAGAGAAAAATTATGAAAATGACTTAGCAAGCAAAGCTAAGACCGATCCAAAGCTACTCCACAGTCACATCAGGAGGAAAACAACAGTGAAAGAAAAGGTAATGAAACTTAGAACAGGCGAGGACAGGTATACAGAGAATGACACAGAGGTGTGTGAAGAACTCAACAAGAGGTTCCAGGAGGTCTTCACAATAGAACATGGTGAGGTCACTGTGCTACGAGAGGGGGCAGTAAACCAGGCGGCCTTGGAAGGGTTCGAAATTACGAGAGATGAGGTTCAAGAGACACCTGTTGGATCTGGATGTGAGAAAGGCTGTTGAACCAGACAGGATCGCACCATGGATATTGAAAGAGTGTGCAGAGGCACTTTGCTTGCCACTCTCCATTGTGTATAGTAGGTCACTGGAGACGGGAGACCTACCAGAAATATGGAAGGCGGCTAATGTGGTCCCAATATACGAAAAGGGTGACAGACAAGAGGCACTGAACTACAGGCCTTAACTTGTCCTTAAATTAACTTTTACACCATGCAAAGTGATGAAGAAGATCGTGAGAAAAAATCTAGTAACACATCAGGAGAGAAGGGACTTCGTGACAAATTGCCAACATGTGTTCAGGGTGGGTAAATCTTGCCTTACTGGCTTGATAGAATTCCACAATCAGGTGACAACGATTAAGCAAGAAAGAGAAGACTAGGTGGACTGCATTTTTTTAGAATGTCGGAAAGCCTTTGATACAGTTGTCGTGACGCCGAACCCCGGTTCATTCCGAACACAGTGATTACACAACACATAACACCTTGCCTCAGCAACCGTTACTACCACCTATACTCCTACACGCACCAGACCCTTGAGGCGTACCACTAGGTTTGTACTGGAACACAATGAATGAACATATGGAAGGTATTTAAAGGCCGTCGGGTTTTGTCATTTAATTACAAAGAATAGACTCTGACAAATAATACTATATTAATTAACATACTCTATTAGGTCAATACACTTCCAATACCCATAGACCACTTGACCTCCGCGATCACCACCCACACTCGTAACTTCCGCCTAAGTCCCTATTACGGAATGATTACTACAACGCTCCACACCCGGTTAGTCTTTCATTCAATACTCACATACTGCAGACTTAACTTCGTCACTAAGATCACATCAGGTTCTCGCATAGCTGTCTGCTACACTTCGCTGCTGCCCCAAACAGAGACCTCGGAGGACTTGCCAGTTCAACTCCCACAACAAGACTGCTTCCAGCCAACCATGGCTTCAAACATTTCACCACGCCTCTCAAGGAAGGTATAATCCGATTAACCTTATCCCTAGAGCGGTAACCTTGATCCTAGAAGCCTGACGAAGAATAATTCCTCTTTCCAGGAATTATTAATTTGGCTAAACAGCTTCGGTCTTAATCCATTGACCTTTCTTAGATATGTGATCCATAGTCTGTCTACTTAACATGTACTTCCAATCATCATTCGTTAAGTGTTGTAGTAATGATCCTCTAGCTAATAATTCCTACTAACTTGTGGATTACAACACCACTCCCCTCCTTAAACACGCATATGTCCCCATATGCATCATTGCAATGGTTCCATTAGTGCAAGGACCTGGAGGATGCACCCACCATATATGTACAACTAAAAAATCATCCAATAAGTTCATCATACACACGATTAAATAAATTAAAATTTTCCCCGACATGACTCACAACACTTCTCAACATATACATTATATTCACATCATAGCACAGGTAAAATAGTCTGTAATAATTTTTCCCATCTCCAACAATGCACATATACCTAAACTGCGGACATATAATTACATACAAACATAAACATAAAATTACATGGACCAGAATGCTGGCACTTAAACAGAAATGACACTAGTCATTAATATATACACACACATATATATCTAATGTTCTTCATCCTTAGTAATAAGTTACTAACAATTTAACATCTTGCCCTGTACTGTTGACATAATGGCTTACAATGGTCACACAATGTTTCACTGGCCACATCCACAAATGGCCGTATCACTTCTCTTGTCTTCGTGTTCCATGGTTGCTAGGTCATAGATCCTCCATGACCCAGACAAAACCCAGGCTGTCCAGCCTGGTGAATGTTGTCAATGTCCCATCGTTGCTCTGAGCTAACGTGATCCTGGCCTCCAGAGCAACGGAGATTCCTACCCCAGGGTCATGTTTCCTCGGGTCTGTGCTGACGTCTCGTTCCAGGGCACCAATCCCAGAACGCTGTAGATACCTCACAGCTCTCTGGTCATCCTTCCTTGCTGTGCTCACCACAGCTGTAGCACATTACTCTAGGCCCATCTGCCCAGAGTGTGTCCACCTGTATTCACACCTTCCCGACCGCTGTACCTGCAAAATATTCCCTCGGAGCCCCCTGGCTCGATCCCATTATTACATAACCCCCTCGGCTCCTTACTCTCTCCCCGTATATAGCCTGAGCGCAGCTGCAAAACCATTGCAGCTGGCCCTTATCCCTGCTTTGATGTCAGGGGGCGAATTTCGTCTATAACGTCACGTTGGCTTCACTTCCTCCCCCTTTTTTTCTAGAATTACTGAGTGTAGCCTCATAGCTTCCCTTCTACTCTACCTGAAGCTCTGTGACATGATCCCGGGGGACCTTCTCAAGCCTAACACTCAGTAATGGTGCCGATGAGGTAATATACAGTATATACATACACATACATTATCACAATAAATACCTCATTAAAATCATTTTACAACTAATGTCACTAAAGTATCATACTGCCACTGGCTCGCCTCTAGCGAGATTCCTGTAACAACTTAATTAATGAGAAATTAGTATATCTACTTGGCTCGCCCACTGCAACTATCAACACCTGAAATTTTGAAATTCTACATTTCAATCTTATCCATAAGACTTATCCACCACGACTTAATTAATGAAAATTTTAATGAGAATAATGAATTTTTATTAGTCTTTTATGAGTTTTGCTAGATATATCGACTTGGCTTGCCTACTGCAGCCACCAACTCCTGCAATTATCCACATTTCATCTTATCCATAAGACTTACCCACTCCGACACACCATTACCTCTGGTCATCCCAACCACTGATGACCTCATTATAACGCCACACATCCCCACAACCACTTCCTGCGTCCTAACGCACCGACTTTGCTACGCCGATACTCACCTTACCGACCACTACCTGGCGCCCCTGCGCCACCATATACTCCACAACACCACACTCCGTACCAGGCGTCCAAACGCCCCTACACTACACCACCCAATGGCGTCCCCAACGCCCTCAACACAACACACGGCGTCCCCAACGCCCTCAACACAACACACGGCGTCCCCAACGCCCTCAACACAACACCCGGCGTCCCCAACGCCCTCAACACAACACCCGGCGTCCCCAACGCCCTCAACACATCACACGGCGTCCCCAACGCCCTCAACACAACACACGGCGTCCCCAACGCCCTCAACACAACACACGGCGTCCCCAACGCCCTCAACACAACTCACGGCGTCCCCAACGCCCTCAACACAACACACGGCGTCCCCAACGCCCTCAACACAACACACGGCGTCCCCAACGCCCTCAACACCACACACGGCGTCATCAACGCCCTCAACACCACACACTCCACCTGCGTTAACATACTTCAACGCTAATGTCTACAATACACCCGGCGTTACAATAACCAGTAATGCTACACATGCTACACCTTGGCGCTACAATGCCAACAATGTCATGCACTATACTACATCCATAATATCAACAGTCAAAACATGCACATTTCACTACCGTAAATAAACGCCAGCATTACGCTGGCGTTTAATAAGCCAGTACACGTGCATTACACTACACACCCCGGCGTACAAACGCCAATACACAACCATGCACTACACTTGGCGTCCAAACACCAATAAACAACCATGCACTACTCCCGGCGCCACACACCCCCACCAACGGGACACGCTCCCCGTGTCCCAAGGTAACACTCCATAATGCTACCTGCACCCACTAAAAATCTCCATGGCCCTCTCCAGGGTACACTAGACGGCGAACCCCAGACGTCAAATTATGCGTCGCTCGCTATGCGAAGGCGTCCATAATTCACTGCACCTATTTTCTGTATCTACACCTGACAACGCCGGAACTCGCACAGTACTTTAGGTAATATTTCATTATCCTTAAAATATTCGATTTACACGTTACATGAAATTTAATTAACTTTAAATTACGTAGTTTTCACACATAATTTCACCTTAGCAACGGTTTCTCACTATTTCCGCCTTACCAACGATATAAAACAAGCTCCAAGGTGCGGCTCGCTTGGCCCACCCATCGCTTGGCCAGCACATGGCCGCACATGGCCCACGCTGGCCCACATTCACCCGCGCTAGTTTACCTCGCCACGCTGTATAATCCGCACTACGAACACTGTATAATCCGCACTACGAACACTGCACTTGTTTTGGATCCCGATGCTTCAGTGGTCCAGACTTGCCTCTTAGCCGTCTCTCGTTGCGGGAATCTGGAAAGAAAGAAATAAACCCCACATGTGCCCCACAATGGCCTAATCCCTTTAATTAACTAACTCCTCTGACCTGGTCTCACCTGACCCTTCTTTCCTCCGTCTAGTAACCCCCATTCTCACCACAACCCGACGTCTACCATTTCCCAACATTCCCTCACCAACTAAACCAGAACCACACTTCCTTCATCTCGCACAGTGTTCCAAAACCTGTTTGCGCTGCCACCAAATATGTCGTGACGCTGAACCCCGGTTCATTCCGAACACAGCGATTACACAACACATAACACCTTGCCTCAGCAACCGTTACTACCACCTATACTCCTACACACACCAGACCCTTGAGGCGTACCACTAGGTTTGTACTGGAACACAATGAATGAACATATGGAAGGTATTTAAAGGCCGTCGGGTTTTGTCATTTAATTACAAAGAATAGACTCTGACAAATAATACTATATTAATTAACATACTCTATTAGGTCAATACACTTCCAATACCCATAGACCACTTGACCTCCGCGATCACCACCCACACTCGTAACTTCCGCCTAAGTCCCTAATACGGAATGATTACTACATCGCTCCACACCCGGTTAGTCTTTCATTCAATACTCACATACTGCAGACTCAACTTCGTCACTAAGATCACATCAGGTTCTCGCATAGCTGTCTGCTACACTTCGCTGCTGCCCCAAACAGAGACCTCGGAGGACTTGCCAGTTCAACTCCCACAACAAGACTGCTTCCAGCCAACCATGGCCTCAAACATTTCACCACGCCTCTCAAGGAAGGTATAATCCGGTTAACCTTATCCCTAGAGCGGTAACCTTGATCCTAGAAGCCTGACGAAGAATAATTCCTCTTTCCAGGAATTATTAATTTGGCTAAACATCTTCGGTCTTAATCCATTGACCTTTCTTAGATATGTGATCCATAGTCTGTCTTCTTAACATGTACTTCCAATCATCATTCGTTAAGTGTTGTAGTAATGATCCTCTAGCTAATAATTCCTACTAACTTGTGGATTACAACACAGTCCCCCATACGAGGCTGGTACGTAAGCTGGAGAGACAGGCAGGAGTAACTGGTAAAGTGCTCAATTGGATAAGATAATACGTAAGCAATAGGAAGCCAAGAGTTACAGTGAGGAGTGAGACCTCAGAATGGCGTTAAGTTACCTGTGGAGTCCCACAGGGCTCTGAACTCGGTCCTATACTGTTTTTGATATACGTAAACGATCTCCCGGAGGGTATAAACTCATTTCTCTCAATGTTTGCTGATGATGCCAAACTTATAAGAAGGATTAAGACAGAGGAGGACTGCTTGAGGCTTCAAGAAGACCTAGACAAACTAAAGGAATGGTCGAACAAATGGTTGTTAGAGTTTAACACAAGCAAATGTAATGTAATGAAGATAGGGGTAGGGAGCAGGAGGCCAGTTACAAGGTATCATTTGGGAGATGAAATTCTTCAAGAGTCAGAGAGAGAGAAAGACCTGGGGGTTAATATTACGCCAGACCTGTCCCCTGAAGCTCATATCAAGAGGATAACATCAGCAGCATATGCCAGGTTGGCTAACATAAGAACGGCATTTAGACACTTGTGCAAGGAATCATTCAGAACTCTGTATACCACCTATGTCAGACCAATCCTGGAGTATGCAGCCCCAGCAAGGCGTCCATATCTTATCAAGCATAAGACCAAACTGGAAAACTTCAAAGGTTTGTGACCAGACTAGTACCGGGCTGAGAGGTATGAGCTACGAGGAGAGATTACGGGAATAAAACCTTACGTCGCTAGAAGACAGAAGATTTACTGGGGATATGATCATTGCTAACAAGATTCTCAGAGGAATTGACAGGGTAGATAAAGACAGGCTATATAATTAACACAAGGGGCACACACACTAGGGGACACAGGTAGACTGGATGATGGAAGTACTCCAGCAGATGCGGGATGAATTCAGTGAAGGACTGAGGGTAATGAGGGAGACAGTAGCCAACCTGCAGGATGAACTAAGGGCAGCAAAGGAGGAGATAAGATGCCTGAAGGAGACTCCTCCACAATACCAGACACAAACCATACCTCAGGGAGATGGGAATACACCTGTGAGGGGGACCTCCACAACTCAGCTCTCATTTGCTGAAATGCTTAAAAAGAGCCCTGAAGCTAGGCCTGCAGTTAGGGAAGTTGCCATGGAAGTGGCTTCCTCTCAGGAAGCAGCTAGATGTACTAGCCGGTTGATAGAGAGAAAAAGAGCAGTAGTAGTAGCAGGCATTAAAGAGCAATCAGGGACCAGCCCAAAGGAGCGGAGAGACAAGGACAAAAACATAGTTACTGAGATCCTTAAAGAGGTAAGGTTGGAGGAAACTGATCAAAATATTGAAAAGGTTTTCAGGCTTGGAAAGTACAACAAGGACAGAGACCAAATGATAAGGTGGTATTCATGAGCGAAATCACGAAAGAGGAACTGTTAGCAAGGAAGTGCTGTCTAGCAAATGCACAGAAGTTCAAAAAAGCATTCCTGCAGAGGGATATGGCAAGGGAAGAGAGAAAGTAGGCAGCAGATGCGAGGAAGGAGCGCAGGGAGAGAGAAAGGAATCAAAGAACCACAACCCTGATCCTTTCAATCCCAGAGGGGAGTGGGGAACCCTCCTCAAACAGTGCAACAGCCACAGGAAGTGGGGCACCACCCCCACATTCTTCCAAACAGACACCCTACATTTCCCATCCCCTGTCAGACCCCCATTAAGTAACCACCTAGGGAACCCTCCCCCCACCCACCCCCCTCCTCCCACTCACCCCTCTCACCAGAATCTCCCTTCTCCCCCATCCCCCAAGCCTTCCCTTCTCCCAAATGCCCTTCTGTCTCACCCACCCCCAAGCCCTCCATTCTCCCCTGCCCCCCTAAACTCCCCACTCTCCCCCACCCCACCTAAGTCTTCCCCTCTCCACCACTCCCCTGAACCCTCCCCTCTTCCTCACCCACCTCAGCCTTCCTTTCCCCCCCCAAGCCCCCCCATCTCCCATAGCCTCTCCTCCCCCAACCCTCCCCCTCTCACCCCCTCAACCCTCCCCCTCTGATTCTCCCCCAACCCTCCTCCTCTCACTCTCCCCCCCTACCCTCCCCCTCTCACCCACCCCCCTACCTCCCTCTCTCCCTTACCCCCACCTACCAAGCCCTTCCTCCTCCACCTGTCTCCCCGTACCAGATCCTCCCAGCTCCCACTCACCCCAGATCCCACAGGTCCCCCCCCCCCCAGAGGAGAATCAGAAGAGTCATTTTCAGGGTGATATACTGGAACATAGATGGGATCACAAGCAAGACAAGTGAACTAAGGGAAAGAGCACAAGAAGTGAAACCAGATGTAATCAGACTCACGGAAACAAAACTCTCTAGAATCATAACAAATGCCGTGTTTCCGCAGGAGTACACAGTAATAAGGAAAGAGAGGGAAGGTAGGGGAGGAGGCGGAGTGGCCCTACTCATGATAAAGGAATGGAGTTTTAAGGAGATGGCTATCCCAGGCTGTGAGGGGTTAAGAGACTACATAGCAGGCACTATGACAATGGGAGGACCAAGAATAGTAGTAGCAGTAATATACAACCATCCTCCAAATGACAGAAAACCCAGTCAAGAGTACAAAAACAACAACATGGCAGTTAACATTATAACTGAGAGGGCAGCCTCTGCTGCCTGTAGAAATAGATCCCACCTGCTCATCATGGGGGACTTCAATCACGGAACGATTGACTGGGAGAACAAGGAACCGCATGGAGGCGAGGATACGTGGAGAGCCAAACTACTGGAGATGGTGACCAGAAACTTTTTAACCCAGCAAGTCAGAGAACCCACTAGGATGAGAGGAAATGACGAACCAGTGAGACTCGACCTGGTCTTCAATCTGAACGACTCTGACATAAGAGAAATTGGTTTTGAGGCCCCAGTAGGAATGAGCGACTACAGGGTACTGGTGTTTGAGTACCTGATTGAAGAAGGGTTATTGAACTCGAGGAGGGATACCGAAACCAAAAGGTTAGCATACCGAAAAGGAAACTATGAGGAGATAAGAAAATTCCTAACAGAAATAGCATGGGAAACAGAGCTCAGGGGAAAGACGGCCCAAGACTTGTTGGACTACATCACGCAGAAGTGCAAGGACGCAGCAAACAAGTTTGTCCCAGTCCAAAACGAAAACAGTGAATTGAAGATGAAAAACCCATGGTTTAATCAGAGATGTAGGCTAGCTAAGCAGCAAAGTAAAAGGCATGGATAAACTATGGGAATAACAGGACACTGGAGAGCAGAGAAAGATTCCAGAATGCTAGGAATGAATATGTCAGGATGAGAAGAGAGGCAGAAAGACAATTCGAAAATGACATCGCAAGCAAGGCATTGTTGCATACCCACATCAGGAGAATAACAACAGTAAAGGAACAGGTTATGAAATTAAGGATAGGGGCAGAAGGATTCACTACAAACGACAAGGAAGTGTGTGAGGAACTGAATAAGAAATTCCAGGAGGTCTTCACCTTGGAGCAAGGAGAAATTCCAGAGATAAGAGAGGCAATAGCTAACCAGGAACCACAGGAAGAGTTTGAGATTACCAGCAGGAAAGCAGGGAAGTGTTTACTAGAGTTGGATGTGACAAAGGCTATAGGCCCAGATGGAATCTCCCCTTGGATACTAAAGGAAGGAGCAGAAGAACTGTGCCTATCACTCTCCATAGTGTATAACAAATCACTGGCAACAGGGGAACTGCCAGAAATTAGGAAAGCAGCTAATGTAGTCCCAATATACAAGAAAGAGGATAGACAGGAGGCACTGAATTACAGGCCGGTGTCCCTAACCTGCATACCATGCAAGCTGATGGAGAAGATTGTGCGAAGAAAGCTAGTGGAGCAATTGGAGCGAAAGAACTTTGTAACACAGCATCAACATGGGTTCAGGGATGCAGGTCCTGCCCCACAGGGTTACTTGAATTCTACGACCAGGCAACAAAAATAAGGCAAGAAAGAGAAGGGTGGGCAGACTGAATATTTTTGGATTGTCAGAAAGCCTTTGATACAGTGCCACACAAGAGGCTAATGAAAAAGCTGGAAATGCAGGCTGGAGTGAAAGGGAAGGTACTCCGTTGGATAAAGGAGTACCTAAGCATTAAGAGACAACGAGTCAGTGTGAGGGGGTGAGGTCTCAGATTGGCGAGACGCTACAAGTGGAGTCCTGCAGGGGTCAGTCCATGGACCTATACTGTTTCTGATATATGTAAATGATCTCCCAGAGGGTATAGAATCGTGTCTCTCAATGTTTGCCGATGATGTAAAAATTATGAGGAGGATTGAAACTGAGGATAATAGCAGGAGGCTACAAGATGACCTAGACAGACTGAGTGCATGGTCCAACAAATGGCTGTTGAAGTTCAGCCCGAGTAAATGCAAAGTAATGAAACTCGGCAGTGGAAACAGGAGGCCAGACACACGATACAGAATAGGAGATGAAGTACTTAATGAAACGGACAGAGAGAGAGATCTAGGAGTTGATATCACACCAAACCTGTCTCCTGAAGCCCATATAAAAAGAATAACGTCTGCGGCATATGCGAGACTGGCTAACATCAGAATACCGTTCAGGAACCTGTGTAAGAAATCATTCAGAATCTTGTACACCACATATGTAAGACCAATCCTGGAGTATGAGGCCCCAGCATGGAGCCCGTATCTTGTCAAGCACAAGACGAAGCTGGAAAAAGTCCAAAGGTATGCCACTAGACTAGTCCCAGAACTAAGAGGCATGAGTTACTAGGAAAGGTTGTGGGAAATGCACCTAACGACACTGGAAGACAGAAGAGTAAGGGGAGACATGATCACAACCTACAATATCCTCAGGAGAATCGACCGGGTAAACAAGGGCAAACTATTCAACACTGGTGGGATGCGAACAAGGGGACACAGGTGGAAACTGAGTACCCACAGGAGCCATAGAGAAGTTAGATGGACCTTTTTCAGTGTCAGAATAGTTAATGGATGGAATGCATTAGGCAGTGATGTGGTGGAGGCTGATTCCATACACAGTTTAAAATGTAGATATGATAGAGCCCAGTAGGCTCTGGAATCTGTACACCAGTTGATTGACAGTTGAGAGGCGGGACCAAAGAGCCAAAGCTCAACCCCCGCAAGCACAAATAGGTGAGTACAGGTGGAAATTGAGTGCCCAAATGAGCCACTGAGATATTAGAAAGAATTTTTTTAGTGTTAGAGTAGTTGACAAATGGAATGCACTAGGCAGTGATGTGGTGGAGACTGACTCCATACACAGTTTCAAGTGTAGATATGATTGAGCCCAATAGGCTCCGAAACCTGTACACCTGTTGATTGACAGTTGAGAGGCGGGACCAAAGAGCCAGAGCTCAACCCCCACAAGAACAAATAGGTGAGCACACACACACACACAGTGTAGCGACGGTAGGAGACACACGCGATTAGCGAGGTCCGCGGAAATTCGTCAATTTTTCGGGACATTGAAGGTTTATAGAGGCTAGATCATAGTATTTGGCCTCTCGCAGTGTGTAGCTTGCAAGGTGCTACATAGGATAGACATATCGCTAGCGATAGTGCGAAGAAACCAAAGTGTAGCTAGTGGCATCACCGGTGCATATAAGCGTGGAGGACTGCGTGAAGTGACCTCACCTGACCTGACGGCCAGGTGTGTCGACCCGCTGTGGAACTACCTGATTGTGTTTGTTGGATGGTGACTGTGATCATTGGTAAAGTAAATTAGTGAACTGTCACACAACGATACAGTGACTGACTCCAGAGCTTATTGTAGATAGAGAAGATCCGACATCATCAATCTACGAGCACTTAGAGAAGTACCAAGTGGAAGGCGACGACGGAGACCATCGTCAACCATACATCATCATTACTCATCTAGTTGTGTGAGCGGAAAGGAAGACTGGTATGTACCCCCTCTCTGGTCAATTAATCAGGTGTACAGTGCGAGGTAAAATATTATCAAATTCTTGTTCAGGATATCATATATATTTAAAATCTCGAAGTGGCTCATTTAGGTAGAGGTAGCACTTAAGGGATCCGTGACACACGCACTCGTGCACGCACGCACGCTCGCGCACGCATGCACGCACGCGCACGCACGCACGCCCACGTACGTATGCACGCACACACATAGGCACACACAAACGTCCACTCAGGGAAGAAAGGATTAACACCTTTTCTGGAAAGAGCCAAGCCCCTACTATATCCCATCTCCTCTCTTACCCCCCATCTGACCTGACCTGACCTCACCTGGTCGCCACCACCACCCCCCACCCCACCCCACAGTCCCCCGCATCCCCCTTACATATACTCTCCCCCTCTCTCTCTCTCTCTCTCTCTCTCTCTCTCCCACTTTCTCCTCTCTATCTCTTTATCTCTCTCTCTCCCTCTCTCTTTATCTCTCTCCCTCTCTCTTTATCTCTCTCTCTCTCTCTCTCTCTCTCTCTCTCTCTCTCTCTCTCTCTCTCTCTCTCTCTCTCTCTCTCTCTCTCTCTCTCTCTCTCTCTCTCTCTCTCTCTCTCTCTCTCTCTCTCTCTCTCTCTCTCTCTCTCTCTTTCTCTCTCTCTCTCTCTCTCTCTGTATATCTTTCTCTCTCTCTCCCTCTCTCCTTATCTCTCTCTCTCTCTCTTTATCTCTCTCTCTCCCTCTCTCTTTATCTCTCTCTCTCTCTCTCTCTCTCTCTCTCTCTCTCTCTCTCTCTCTCTCTCTCTCTCTCTCTCTCTCTCTCTCTCTCTCTCTCTCTCTCTCTCTCTCTCTCTCTTTTATCTCTCTCCCTCCCTCCCTCTCTCTATCTCTCTCTTTATCTCTCTCTCTCTCTCTTTATATCTCTCTCTTTATCTCTCTCCCTCCCTCCCTCTCTCTATCTCTCTCTTTATCTCTCTCTTTATCTCTCTCTCTCTCTATCTCTTTATCTCTCTCCCTCTCTCTATCTCTCTCTTTATCTCTCTCTCTCTCTCTCCCTCTCTATCTCTCTCTCCCCCATCCCGCTCTGCCCTTCTGATGAATCCTATCATGGCACAACTAGGAAAAGGGTCAAGCATGACAGCCAGAAGCATCAGGGGAACAGGGAAAAGTTCAGGCAACGAAATGAAGGAAATGTTCGCCCAGTTTCTGGAGGACATCAAGAGATGCAGGAAATGAAGAATGAAATAAGCAACCTAAAAAGAGAGCTGACAGCAGCAAAGGAGGAGATTAGAGCCCTCAAAGAGAACAGTATAGATGCTGAGACTCAGATAACCACCCAAGGAGGTGGTGGTAATAGTACTTTGGAAGAGAATGCCACATTAAAAGCAACATTTGCAGAAATGCTAAAAAACAACAACTCTGAAGTAATGTCTGCAGTGATGGAGGTAGCCATGAAAGCAGCCACCTCACAGGAAGCGGCACGCTCCACTACCCAGCTGCTGGAAAGGAAAAGAGCAGTGGTAGCTGTAGGTATTAAAGAGCAGGAAGGCTCTAATAGGAAAGAGTGGAATGATAAGGACAAAGCGGCAGTGAAGGAAATACTGAAGGCACTAGACATGAAAGGAGCTGAGCACAGCATTGAGAAGGTTTTCAGGTTAGGCTGGTACAAAAAAGACCGAGACCATGTGTTAAAGATAGTGTTTTCAAACGAGAACACAAAGGACACGATTCTAACAAAGAAAAGCCACCTGCCACATGTGGGAGAATTCAAAAAAGTATTCCTCCAGAGGGACATGACGAGGGAGGAGAGGGCCATGATGGCAGAAGCAAGGAAGAAGCGCAGGGCGAGAGGGGAAAACCAGGAAACCACAGCTCCCAACACATCACCCCCAGAGGCGAGGGGGGAACCCACAACCAGCTACCCAGTAACACGAACGGGGAGGGCAACCCCACCACCCTCCTCTGCATAGAAAACCCCCCTTTCCTTCCTGTCCTCCCGCCCCGTTCACCCCATACCCTTCCTGTCCTCCCGCCCCGTTCACCCCATACCCTTCCTGTCATCCCGCGCCGTTCACCCCATACCCTTCCTGTCCTTCCCCCTTCACTTGACCCCCCACCCCTCATCCCAGTATCCTCTGCAACCCTGGCATCCACCTCACAAATCCTCACACCCATGGCACAGCTTCCTCCACCAGCAGAACATTCACCAAGGAGGAGATTTGAGAAGGGACAGAAGAAAGTGAGCCTCAAGGTAATGTACACTAACATAGATGGTATTACAAATAAGGCAAATGAACTTGGAGAATGGGTACTAGAGGAAAACCCAGACATAATAGGTCTCACAGAAACAAAGCTGACGAAAACAATAACAAATGCAGTGTTCCCACAGGACTGTTATGTTATGAGGAAAGAGAGAGAAGGAAGAGGTGGTGGTGGTGTAGCTCTGCATGGTAAGAAAAGGCAGGGATTTTGAGGAGTTGGTTGTTCAGGGATGTGAAGGTTTCAGTGACTACATAATAGGAACAATAACAACTGGAGGGCAAAAAATTATAGTCGTAGTCATATATAATCCACCACCAAATGACAGAAGACCCAGACAGGAATATGATAGAAACAATATGGACACCATTAACATAATAGAGAGAGCAGCTTCTGTTGCTAGTAGGAATGGATCTGGACAACTAATCATGGGAGACTTCAACCATGGGAAGATAGATTGGGAGAACAGAGACCCGCATGGAGGACCAGAAACATGGAGAGCTAAGCTGCTGGAAGTGGCAACAAGAAACTTTCTAATCCAGCACATCAGGAATCCAACAAGAATGAGAGGCGAGGATGAACCAGCAATGCTTGATCTGATATTTACCCTAAATGAGTGGGATATAAAGGAAGTCAAGATGGAAGCACCCTTGGGAATGAGTGACCACAGTGTATTGAACTTTGAGTACCTGGTAGAGCTCGGAATTATCCCCCCTGAAGAACTAGGAAACAAAAGGCTGGCATACCGAAAGGGAAATTATAAGAAGATGAGAAGCTTCCTAAGGGACACAGTCCTCAGAGCTAAGTCTGTACAAGATATGATGGACTATGTCACCCAAAAGTGTCAGGAGGCAGTAAGCAGATACATCCCGGCACAAAAGGAAAAATCCGAGAAACAAAAGAAGAATTCATGGTATAATAGGGAATGTATGGAAGCAAAGAAACTGAACAAAAGGGCATGGAGGAACTTCCGGAATAACAGAATACCAGAAAGCAGAGAGAGATACCAGAGAACCAGGAATGAGTATGTCAGGGTGAGAAGAGAAGCAGAGAAAAGTAATGAAAATGATATAGCAAACAAAGCCAAGACCGAACCAAAGCTACTCCATAGTCACATGAGTAGGAAAACAACAGTGAAAGAACAGGTAGTGAAACTTAGAACAGGCGAGGACAGGTATACAGAGAATGACAAAGAGGTGTGTGATGAACTCAACAAGAGGTTCCAAGAGGTCTTCACAACAGAACAAGGTGAGGTCACTGTGCTAGGAGAAAGGGACGTAAACCAGGTTGCCTTGGAAGAGTTTGAAATTACGAGAGAGGAGGTCATGAAACACCTGCTGGATATGGATGTTAGAAAGGCTGTTGGTCCAGACAGGATCTCGCCATGGGTACTGAAAGAGTGTGCAGAGGCACTTTGCTTGCTACTCTCCAAAGTGTATAGTAGGTCACTGGAGACGGGAGACCTACCAGAAATGTGGCAGACGGCGAATGTGGTCCCAGTATACAAAAAGGGCGACAGGCAAGAGGCACTGAACTACAGGCCAGTATCCTTGACTTGTATACCATGCAAGGTGATGGAGAAGATCGTGAGAAAAAACCTGGTAGCACATCTGGAGAGAAGGGACTTCGTGACAAATCGACAACATGGGTTCAGGGAGGGTAAATCTTGCCTGACTGGCTTAATAGAATTCTATGACCAGGTGACACAGATTAAGCAAGAAAGAGAGGGCTGGGTGGACTGCATTTTTTTGGATTGTCGGAAAGCCTTTGACACAGTACCGCATAAGAGGCTGGAGACAGGCAGGTGTAGCTGGTAAGGTGCTCCAGTGGATAAGGGAGTACCTAAGCAATAGGAAGCAGAGAGTTACGGTGAGGGATGAGACCTCTGATTGGCGTGAAGTCACCAGTGGAATCCCACAGGGCTCTGTACTCGGTCCTATCTTGTTTCTGATATATGTAAATGATCTCCCGGAGGGTATAGATTCATTTCTCTCAACGTTTGCGGATGATGCCAAAATTATGAGAAGGATTAAGACAGAAGAGGACTGTTTGAGGCTTCATGAAGACCTAGACAAACTGAAGTAATGGTCGAACAAGTGGTTGTTAGAGTTCAACCCAACCAAATGTAATGTAATGAAGATAGGTGTAGGGAGCAGGAGGCCAAATACAAGGTATCATCTGGGAGAGGAAATCTTTCAGGAGTCAGAGAAAGAAAAAGACTTGGGAGATGATATCACGCCAGACCTGTCCCCTGCAGCACATATCAAGAGGATAACATCAGCGGCATTTGCCAGGCTGGCCAACATACGAACGGCATTCAGAAATTTGTGTAAAGAATCATTCAGAACTTTGTATACCACATATGTCAGGCCAATTCTGGAGTATGCAGCCCCAGCATGGTGTCCATATCTAGTCAAGGATAAGACTAAACTGGAAAAGGTTCAAAGATTTGCCACCAGACTAGTACCTGAGCTGAGAGGTATGAGCTATGAGGAGAGACTGAGGGAATTGAACCTCACTTCGCTGGAAGACAGAAGAGTTAGGGGGGACATGATCACTAAATTCAAGACTCTCAAGGGAATTGATAGGGTAGATAAAGACAGGCTATTTAACACAAGGGGCACACGCACAAGGGGACACAGGTGGAAACTGAGCGCCCAAATGAGCCACAGAGATATTAGAAAAAACTTTTTTAGTGTCAGAGTGGTTGACAAATGGAATGCATTAGGAAGTGATGTGGTGGAGGCTGACTCCATACACAGTTTCAAGTGTAGATTTGATAGAGCCCAATAGGCTCAGGAATCTGTACACCTGTTGATTGACGGTTGAGATGCGGGACCAAAGAGCCAGAGCTCAACCCCCGCAAACACAACTAGGTGAGTACACACACACACACACACACACACACACAATAGCAACTGCAGTGTTCCCACAGGACTATTATGTTATGACGAAAGAGAGAGAAGGAAGAGGTGGGGGTGGTGTAGCTCTGCTGGTAAGAAAAGGCTGGGAGTTCGAGGAGTTGGTTGTTCAGGGATGTGAAGGTTACAGTGACTACATAATAGGAACAATAACAACTGGAGGGCAAAAAATTATAGTCGTAGTCATATATAATCCACCACCAAATGACAAAAGACCCAGACAGGAATATGATAGAAACAATATGGCCACCATTAACATAATGGAGAGAGCAGCTTCTGTTGCTAGCAGGAATGGATCTGGACTACTAATCATGAGAGACTTCAACCATGGGAAGATAGATTGGGCGAACAGAGACCCGCATGGAGGACCAGAAACATGGAGAGCTAAGCTGCTGGAAGTGGCAACAAGAAACTTTCTAAGCCAGCACATCAAGGAGCCAACAAGAATGAGAGGAGAGGATGAACCAGCAATGCTTGATTTGATATTTACCCTAAATGAGTTCGATATAAGAGAAGTTAAGCTGGAAGCGCCATTAGGAATGAGTGATCACAGTGTATTGAACTTTGAGTACCTGGTAGAGCTAGGAATTATCCCCCCCAAAAAAGAACTAGGAAACAAAAGGCTGGCATACCGAAAGGGAAATTATGAGGAGATGAGAAGCTTCCTAAGGGAAATACCTTGGGACACAGACCTCAGAGCAAAGTCTGTACAAGATATGATGGACTATGTCACCCAAAAGTGTCAGGAGGCAGTAAGCAGATACATCCCGGCACAAAAGGAAAAATCCAAGAAGCAAAAGAAGAATCCTTGGTATAATAGGGCATGTATGGAAGCAAAGGTACTGAACAAAATTGTGGAGGAACTTCCGGAATAACAGAACACCAGAAAGCAGAGAGAGATACCAGAGAACCAGGAATGAGTATGTCAGGGTGAGAAGAGAAGCAGAAAAAAGTTATGAAAATGATATAGCAAACGAAGCCAAGACCGAACCAAAGCTACTCCACAGTCACATCAGAAGGAAAACAACAGTGAAAAAACAGGTAGTGAAACCTAGAACAGGCGAGGACAGGTATACAGAGAATGACAAAGAGGTGTGTGATGAACTCAACAAGAGGTTCCAAGAGGTCTTCACAACAGAACAAGGTGAGGTCACTGTGCTAGGAGAAAGGGAAGTAAACCAGGCGGCCTTGGAAGAGTTTGAAATTACGAGAGAGGAGGTCAAGAGACACCTGCTGGACCTGGATGTTAGAAAGGCTGTTGCTCCAGACAGGATCTCGCCATGGGTACTGAAAGAGTGTGCAGAGGCACTTTGCTTGCCACTCTCAAAAGTGTATAGTAGGTCTCTGGAGACGGGAGACCTACCAGAAATATGGAAGACGGCGAATGTGGTTCCAATATAAAAAAGGGTGACAGGCAAGAGACACTGAACTACAGGCCAGTGGCCTTAACTTGTATACCATGCAAGGTGATGTAGAAGATCGTGAGAAAAAACCTGGTAGCACATCTGGAGAGAAGGGACTTCGTGACAAATCGACAACATGGGTTTAGGGAGGGTAAATCTTCCCTGACTGGCTTAACAGAATTCTATGACCAGGTAACACAGATTAAGCAAGAAAGAGAAGGCTGGGCGGACTGCATTTTCTTGGATTGTCGGAAAGCCTTTGACACAGTACCGCATAAGAGGCTGGTACATAAGTTGGAGAGACAGGCAGGTGAAGCTGGTAAGGTGTTTCAGTGGATAAGGGAGTACCTAACCAATAGGAAGCAGAGAGTTACGGTGAGGGGTGAGACCTCCGATTGGCGTGAAGTCACAAGTGGAGTCCCACAAGGGCTCTGTACTCGGTCCTATCTTGTTTCTGATATATGTAAATGATCTCCCGGAGGGTATAGATTCATTTCTCTCAATGTTTGCGGACGATGCCAAAATTATGAGAAGAATTAAGACAGAAGAGGACTGTTTGAGGCTTCAAGAAGACCTAGACAAACTGCAGGAATGGTCGAACAAGTGGTTGTTAGAGTTTAACCCAACCAAATGTAATATAACGAAGATAGGTGCAGGGAGCAGGAGGTCAAATACAAGGTATTATCTGGGAGAGGAAATTCTTCAGGAGTCAGAAAAAGAAAAAGACTTGGGAGTTGATATCACGCCAGACCTGTCTCCTGCAGCACATATCAAGAGGATAACATCAGCGGCATATGCCAGGCTGGCCAACATACGAACGGCATTCAATAATTTGTGTAAAGAATCATTCAAAAATTTGTATACCACATATGTCAGGCCAATCCTGGAGTATGCAGCCCCAGCATGGAGTCCATATCTAGTCAAGGATAAGACTAAACTGGAAAAGGTTCAAAGATTTGCCACCAGACTAGTAGCCCGAGCTGAGAGGTATGAGCTACGAGGAGAGAGTACGGGAATTAAACCTCACTTCGCTGGAAGACAGAAGAGTTAGGGGGGACATGATCACCACATTCAAGATTCTGAAGGGAATTGATAGGGTAGATAAAGACAGGCTATTTAACACAAGGGGCACACGCACAAGGGGACACAGGTAGAAACTGAGCGCCCAAATGAGCCACAGAGATATTAGAAAGAACTTTTATAGTGTCAGAGTAATTGACAAATGGAATGCATTAGGAAGTGATGTGGTGGAGGCTGACTCCATACACAGTTTCAAGTGTAGATATGATAGAGCCCAATAGGCTCAGGAATCTGTACACCTGTTGATTGACGGTTGAGAGGCGGGACCAAAGAGCCAGAGCTCAACCCCCGCAAGCACAACTAGGTGAGTAACTAGGTGAGTACACACACACACACACACACACACAAATGGACACACACACACACACACACACGTACACACATTGGATTGTAGAACTGGAATTGTAAACAAACATGGCAGAGAGCAGACGTAACACAGTGGGAGTAGGATGACAAGATATCTCGCTTGAAGAGGCACTCGTTCAAATGTTGAGTGAAATCAGGGTGTAACTACAGGTAATGAGGGAAAAGGTAGCTAACCTGCAGGATGAGCTAATTGTGGCAAAGAAGGAGATTAAAAGCCTGAAAGAGAATCCCCAATAACAGCCCTCAGGAAGATGGTAATGTAACTACAGAAGGGACATTACAACCTCATTTACAGATATACTTAGAAGGAACCCGGAAGTGGTCTGTGCAGTACAGGAAATTGCCATGAAAGTTGTTACTTATCAGGAAGCAGCAAGATGCACTAGATGACTGATAGACAGGAAAAGAGCAGTAGTCGTAGTAGGTATTAAGGTGCAAATAGGGGCAACTACAAGGGTGAGGAGAGATATGGACAAAGCCACAGTCAAAGAGATCCTTGAAGGAGTACGGATGGAGGGGGAAAAATTGAATATATAAAAGGTTTTCAGGCTTGGCCGGTACAACAAGGACAAAGATCAATTGATAAAAGGGGTTTTCAAAGGTGAGGACACAAAAGTGGAAATTTTAGCAAAGAACAGCAGCCTACTCAATATGCAGAAGTACAAAAAAGTATTCCTGCAGAGGGATATGACTAGGAAGGAGAGACAGAGGGCAGCAGCAGCAAGGAAGGAGTGCAAGGAGAGGGAAAGGAATCAGGGAACCACAACCCAGAACTCTACAATTCCAGAAGGGAGTGGGGATCCCTCCATAGGCAATTCAACAGCCCCAGTGGGAGGAGGATCACACCCTTCTCCCAACCAATAGAAGCCCTACATGCCCCAGCTCCTATACTCCTCCCCCCACCTTAAACCCTCCCTTATCCCCCACCCTCCTATCCCCTCCCTCCTCTCCCACCCCCTAAGCCCTCCCTTCTTCCCCAAAGCCCTCTTTTCTCCCCCTCTTCCCCAAGCCCTTCTCCCCCACCCCCCAAGCCCTTCTTTCTCCCCCACCCTCTCAAGTTCTCCCTCCCCCTCTTCCCTTAACAACCTCCCCTTTCTCCCTATCCCCCCAAACCCTCCCTTCTCCTCCACCTCTCCAAGCCCTCACTTCGCCCCTACCCTATCCAAACCAGATTCTCCCTGCCCCACCCCCCCACAACCCAGGTCCCCCTCACTCTCAGCCCCCCTTTCAACCTAGGGCCCCCCCTTTCCCCATCCCCCTCCATGTTTACCTTCTTCAGTGGAAGCAACAGAAACTGGGGATGGACAGAAAAGAGTCAGCTTCATGGTGATGTACATGAACATAGACGGGATTACAAGCAAGGCGAGTGAATTTAGGGAAAGAGCACAAGACGTAAACCCAGATGTAACTGGAATCACGGAAACAAAACTCTCAGGAATCATAACAAATGTGGTGTTCCCCAGGATTACACTGTAATAAGGAAAGCGAGGGAGGGAAGGGGAGGAGGCAGAGAGGCCTTACTCGTGAGAAAGGAATGGAGTTTCAAGGAGATGGTTATCCCAGGCTGTGAAGGGTTTAGAGACTACATAGCAGGCACCATGACGATGGGAGGACCCAGAGTAGTAGTAGCGGTGATATATAACCCACCACCAAATGACAGAAGACCCTGGCAAAAGTATGACAGAGACAACATAGCAGTTAATAATATAATTTAGAGGGCAGCCTCTGCTGCCTATAGAAATCGATCCCATCTGCTCATCATGTAGGACTTCAATCACGGAAGGATAGACTGGGAGAACAAGGAACCACATGGAGGAGAGCATACATGGAGAGCCAAACTAGTGGAGGTGACGACAAGAAACTTTCTAAGCCAACATGTCAGGGAACCCACTAGGATGAGGGTAACGATGAACCAGCGAGACTCTACCTAGTCTTCATTCTGAATGACTCCGACATAAGGGAAATTGACTTCGAGGCCCCAGTAGGAATGAGCGATCACAGTGTACTGACCTTTGAGTATCTGGTCGAAGAAGGGCTAAAGTACTCTAGAAAGGAAACTGAAAGCAAAAGGCTGGCATTCCATAAGGGAAATTACGAGGATATAAGAAAATTCCTAACGGATGTAACATGGGAAGCAAAGCTAAGGGAAAAGACAGCCCAAGACGTAATGAAATACATCACGCAGAAGTGCAAGAAGGTAGCAGAAAAGTTTATCCTGGCCCAAAAGGTAATAACTGAAATGCAGATTAGAAACTAATGGTCTAATCAGAGATGTAAGCTAGCTAAGCAACAGAGTAAAAGAGCATGGAGAAACTAAAAATAACAGGACCCTTGAGAGAAGAGAAGGTTACCAGAGAGCCAGGAATGAATACATCAGGGTGAGAGGAGAGGCAAAAGGGATATATGAAAACGATATAGCAAGCAAGGCTCAGACCCAACCCAAATTGCTGGACAGCTATATCAGGAGAAAGATAACAGTAAAGGAACAGGTAATGAAACTGAGGATAGGGGCAGACAGATTCACTACAAAGGACAAAGACGTGTGCGAGGAACTCAATATGAAATTCCAGAAAGGCTTCACATTAGAGCAAGGAGAAGTTCCAGAGATAGGAGATGGAATAATTAACCAGGCACCACTAGAGGAATTTTGGTTTACCAGTGAGGATGTAAGGAAGCTCTTGCTAGAGTTGGATGTGACAAAGGCTATAGGTCCGGATAGAGTATCACTATGGATACTAAAGAAAGGGGCAGAAACACTGTGCCTGCCAGGCTCCATGGTATATAACAAATCACTGGTAACAGGTTAACTGCCAGAAATTTGGAAGGCGGCAAACGTGGTCCCGATATACAAAAAGGGTTTTATACGTTTCTGCCCGAAACGCTGTGCGTACTAGTAACTTTTCAAGATTGTAATTACCATATTATGTATCCTCACAATCCCATTGTACCTCCTTGTATATGCATAAATAAATAAATAAATAAATAAATAAATAAATAAATAAATAAATAAATAAATAAATAAATAAGGGGGATAGACAGGAGGCACTGAACTACAGGCCAGTGTCCCTAACTTGCATACCATGCAAGCTAATGGAGAAAATTGTGCGAAAAAAGCAAGTCGAGCATCTGGAGTGAAGAAACTTTGTGTCACAAGACCAACATGGTTTCAGGGATGGCAAGTCATGCCTAACAGGATTAATTGATTTCTACAATCAGGCGACAAGAATCAGGCAAGAAAGAGAGGAGTGGGCAGACTGCATATTTTTGGATTGCTTGAAAGTCTTTGACACAGTGCCGCACCAGAGACTAGTGCGAAAACTGGAGATGCGGGCAGGATTGAAAGGGAAGGTACTCTATTGGATAAGGGAGTACCTGAGTAACAGAAGACAGCGAGTCACTGTGCAGGGTGAGGTATCAGATTGGTAAGATGTTACCAGTTGGGTACCACAGGGTTCTGTCCTTATACCCATACTGTTTCTTATATATGTAAATGATCTTCCAGATGGAATAGAATCATTCCTCTCATTGTTTGCTGAGGATGCAAAAATTATGAGGAGGATTAAGACGGAGGAAGACAGTATGAGACTACAAGATGACCTCGACAGACTGCATGAATTGTCCAACAAATGGCTACTAAAGTTCAACCCGAGTAAATGTAAGGTAATGAAACTAGATAGTGGAAACAGGAGGCCAGACACAGGATACAGAATGGGAGATTAAGTCCTTCATGAAACGGACAGAGAGAAGGATCTAGGAGTTGAAATCAGAACAACCCTGTCTCCTGAAGCCCACATTAAAAGAATAACATCTGCGGCGTATGCAAGACTAGCTAACATCAGAACTGCCTTCAGGAACCTGTTTAAGGAATCATTCAGAACCTTGTATACACATATGTAAGACCAATCCTGGAGTATGCAGCCCCAGCATGGAGTCCGTAGTCAAGGCGAAGCTTGAAAAAGTTCAGAGATATGCCACTAGGCTAATCCCAGAACTAAGAGGCATGAGTTACGAAGAAACGCTGCGTGAAATGCACCTCACGACACTAGAAGACAGAAGAGTAAGGGGAGACATGATCACTACCTACAAAATTCTCAGAGGAATTGACAGGGTAGATAAAGAAAAACTATTTTCGCGTACCACTCGTGTTTAACACGAGTGGTACGCGAACAAGGGGACACAGGTGGAAACTGAGTACCCAAATGAGCCACATGGACGTTAGAAAGAACGTTTTCAGTGTCAGAGTAGTTAACAAATGGAATGCATTAGGCAGTGATGTGGTGGAGGCTGACTCCATACACAGTTTCATATGTAGGTTTGATAGAGCCCAATAGGCTCAGGAATCTGTACACCTGTTCATTGACAGTTGAGAGGAGGGACCAAAGAGCCAGAGCTCAACCCCCGCAAGCACAATTAGGTGAGTACACATAGTCAACAAACGACGCCATCTCTCCCTTCCTCCTCATAAAGATTCCTCCTCCCTTCATCCTACGCACATCGCTAATTCTCACCACAATCCGATTTTCAGAATCCCGGTCACTAAATCCTCTAAATGAATATTTTTCAACAAGTTTATTTTGTAATGGAACATGAGAAGTTGTTTGAAGATTCACAGATGGACGAAACAATGGCAGTGTGCTGTGGCTAGCGCTGTAAACATCTTGAACAGCATTGTGTTCACGGATATCTGAACATTGTACACAGTCTTTATCACAGTTAGGCCCTTCTGTAATACTATCATGGCTAAATAATGTCAATTACATATATATTTTGACATTTTTTGACGATGCTGTGGTCACAAGGTGAACAGCAGTGCTGTTAGCTCATGCTGTGTGCGCTTGCCTTGGTTGCTCACTCAAAACTTAGGCCTTCACACCCGTAAATGTTGCCCACGATTTTTTTAAATAGTGTCTGTTTACTAGAGCCCTGATGAAGCGGATGTGAACCCCTGTGTAGCCGCGGGACTTATAAATCTTATGAAGTACTCCCAACCATTCAGAGCTATGGTGCACCGTCCTGCAATAGTGACTCACCCCAGCTTTAAATTTATTGTGCCTTTTAAGGTTTATGGGTTTAATTCACACCACTATTTGTTAGTTTAGAATTATATACCCTCAGCTGTTTGTAGTGTGAGAGCTGATCTTCCAGCATCGGACTTGGTCCGCATATGTGATCCATCATTAGCAGGTATTAATTGCGACAATCTAGTCCTGGTGTGTCGCAGGTCAACTAATTTCTGGTGTGCTCACAATATACCTGGGGAAATGTTACAACGTAACATCTACCAAGAACAGATATATTTCAATTGTAGCACATAAAGAATATTAGAGACTCTTACTCATGTGAGGTTGTGTTATCATGCCTTGTGACGATTAATACTAGATATAGGAAATAACTGGCAAATAAATCTGAGCTAATAAACTAACCTAACTGTGGCCCCTTCCTCCTGTTATGCAAGTTGCGCAAACACATAGTGACTACATTCCTTTGTTGTTGTAACACTGTAAGGTGTTTGGTTTAGTTGTATTTTAAAATACATAGAGATACATGAGTCACAGACAAGGATTTGGGAAGGCCAAGTGGTCGGCCTGAGATCTCACACCTCAAAGCGTTAATGACCTCAAGTGACCTGAGGTCAGATCATGCGAATTTCACCTTGCTTCTACTAATCTCATAATTTGAGCCTGGTAGCCTTCAAACATGCCGACGTTTAAGGAGTGGCTTGGTAGAGAGCCGGAGGCTATCTACTTGTGGGCGGAGTTAGCTACTAGGTTCCCAAATATATACTCGGAGAACTATCGATTCGAGAGGATTAACAAGACAGAAGACCAGGCAGCAGAGCAGGACGACAACAGCCGAGACAGGCTGTTGGTCGGACGAGGGTGAAGCTGCCTGACAGCTGCAGACCCCCCCCCCCCCTCTCTATCCAGCTATAGGCAGGCACTTGGTGAGTTGAACATTAAGGTGACTTGGTCGTGTTTTACAAGTGTTGTGTGATGATCAGGGGCAGTCAGTTGTAGTGTTATCAGATTCTTGGAGGATGACTCACTTTACATATATAGATCTTGAACATTGCTTAAATTATGATACTTAGTATGTGAAATATAATTGAATTTATTATTTAAATTGCCTTTGTGTTCCCTAGAGCTTTGAGTTGAGATGAGAAAGCCTCTGCGGTTTAATGATTTAATGAGTACATGATAAAGATGGGGCATACTAATAATGACCTCTTGATAACATCTTTTGAGAATTTTGTGATACAGACAAGTTCCATTCCTTGTCTTGTATGTGATGATCTAGAATGGATGGTGGCAGCATTTCACCTTCTACTATCTACTCTTCTACTTCTACTATCTACTCTTCTACTTCTACCTATCCACTCCTCTCCCTCCACCCCTCTCTTAACTCTCACTTTCAGCTAATGACCCTCCTCGCTCCTCCCACCTCTACCTCTCTCACCCCAAACTCTCACTAATTAATTCACTATTCATTTCTTTCCTTTCGTTTTATCTTATACGTTTGTGGCAGTGAAATGTGTTCTAGAGTTCTCTCTAGAGTTTCGGGTAGCTGATCCAGTTACAGCGCTTTGTAGTCTTAGCACCTAGATAGTCAAATACCTAGGTTACAAAGTGTTGGAGAAGAGAGGCTGCCTTAGGAACTCTGGGAGTGCTCTAGAATAGTTAGCTAAGTGGGGACGGGATAACGGACTAGAGAGAGCTGTTTCCCCCGGCCTCGTTAGTTAACTGGGGGGGGGGGGGTGGAATAATGGACAAGATAGAGCTATTTCCCCCACCCCCCGTTACATTGTAAGTCACGCTGCTAACTAGAATTTGCAGGAGGAAATTTGTGTTGTAAAAGGCCCGTTTGGGGCTCAAGTTTTACCAAAACACTTTCCTTGCAGTGCCTTTGTTTACAATGGCCGGTTTACAATAATCATATTAATATGGTAGTCATCCAGGGAACATTCCCTGGCTGTGTGGTCACATTAACATGGTGGTCATCCAGTAGAACATTGCCTGGCTGTGTGATCACATTAACATAGTGATCATCCAGTGGAACATTCCCTGGCTGTGTGGCCACATTAACATGGTGGTCATCCAGTGGAACATTTTCTGGCTGTGTGGCAACATTAACATGGTGGTCATCCAGTGGAACATTCTCTGGCTGTGTGGCCACATTAACATGGTGGTCGTCCAGTGGAACATTCCCTGGCTGTGTACTCACCTAGGTGTACTCACCTAGTTGTGCTTGTGGGGGGTTGAGCTCTGGCTCTTTGGTCCCGCCTTTCAACCGTCAATCAACAGGTGTACAGATTCTTAAGCCTATTGGGCTCTATCATATCTACACTTGAAACTGTATATGGAGTTAGCCTCTACCACATTACTTCCTAATGCATTCCATTTGTCAACCACTCTGATACTAAAAAAGTTCTTTCTAATATTTCTGTGGCTCATTTGGGCACTCAGTTTCCACATGTGTCCCCTAGTGCGTGTGCCCCTTGTGTTAAATAGCCTGTCTTTATCAACCCTGTCGATTCCCTTAAGAATCTTAAATGTGGTGATCATGTACCCCCTAACTCTTCTGTCTTCCAACGAAGTGAGGTTTAATTCCCGTAGTCTCTCCTCGTAGCTCATACCTCTCAGCTCGTGTACTAGTCTGATCGCAAACCTTTGAACCTTTTCTAGTTTAGTCTTATGCTTGACTAGGTATGGACTCCATGCTGGAGCCGCATACTCCAGGATTGGTCTAATATATGTGGTATATAATGTTCTGAAAGATTCCTTGCACAAGTTTCTAAAGGCCGTTCTTATGTTAGCCAACCTGGCATATGCTGCTGATGTTATCCTCTTGATATGAGCTTCAGGGGACAGGTCTGGCGTGATATCAACCCCCAGGTCTTTCTCTCTCTCTGACTCCTGAAGTATTTCATCTCCCAAATGATACCTTGTACCTGGTCTCCTGCATCCTTCCCCTATCTTCATTACATTACATTTGCTTGGGTTAAACTCTAACAGCCATTTGTTCGACCATTCCTGCAGCTTGTCCATTTCTTCTTGAAGCCTCAAGCTGTCCTCTGTCTTAATCCTTCTCATAATTTTGGCGTCGTCAGAAAACAGTGAGAGGAATGAGTCTATACCCTCTGGGAGACCATTTACGTATATCAGAAACAGGATAGGTCCGAGTACTGATCCCTGTGGGACTCCACTGATGACTTCACGCCATTCTGAGGTCTCACCCCTCAATGTAACTCTCTGCTTCCTATTGCTTAGGTACTCCGTTAACCACTGGAGCGCCTTACCAGTTACTCCTGCCTGTTTCTCCAGCTTATGCATCAACCTTTTATGGGGTACAGTGTCAAAGGCTTTCCGACAGTCCAAAAAAATGCAGTCCGCCCATCCTTCTCTTTCTTGCTTAATCTTTGTCACCTGATCGTAGAATTCTATCAAGCCTGTAAGGCAAGATTTACCCTCCCTGAACCCATGTTAATGTGTTGTCACGAAGTCTCTTCTCTCCAGATGTGTTACTAGGTTTTTTCTCACAATCTTCTCCATCACCTTGCATGGTATACAAGTTTAGGACAATGGCCTGTAGTTCAGTGCCTCTTGTCTGTCACCCTTTTTGTATATTGGTACTACATTAACCGTCTTCCATATTTCTGGCAGGTCTCCCGTTTCCAGTGCCCTACTATACACTATGGAGAGTGGCAAGCAAAGTGCTCCTGCACACTCTTTCAATACCCATGGTGAGATTCCGTCTGGTCACAAAGCTTTTCTCACATCCATCTCCAATAGGTGCTTCTTGACCTCATCTCCTGTAATTTCGAACCTTTCCAAGGTCACCTGGTTTGCTGCCACCTCTCCTAGCGCCGTGACGTCTCCCTGTTCTATTGTAAAGACCTCCTGGAACCTTTTGTTGAGTTCTTCACACACCTCTTTGTCATTCTCTGGGTACCTGTCCTCGTCCACCCTAAGTTTCATCACCTGTTCCTTCACTGTTGTCTTCCTCCTGATGTGACTGTGTAGTAGCTTTGGTTCGGTCTTGGCTTTATTAGCTATATCATTTTCATACCTTTTCTCAGCTACTCTTCTCAAACTAACATACTCGCTCCTGGTTCTCTGGTATCTCTCTCTACTTTCCGGTGTTCTGTTATTACGGAAGTTCCTTCAAGCCCTTTTGTTCAGCTCCTTTGCTTTCATACATTCCCTATTAATCCACGGATACTTCTTTTGCTTCTGTGTTTTTTCCTGTTGGGCCGGGACAAACCTGCTTACAGCCTCCTGACACTTTTGAGTGACATAGTTCATCATATCTTGTACGGAATTGGTTCTGAGTTCTGTGTCCCAATGTATATCCCTTAGGAATTTATTCATCTCCTCATTGTTTCCCTTTCGGTCCGCTAGCCCTTTGTTTCCCAGTTCTTTTTTGGGGGTGATAATTCCTAGCTCAACCAGGTACTCAAAGCTCAATACACTATGATCACTCAATCCCAAGGGGGCTTCCCACTTAACTTCCCTTATATCCGACTCATTTAGGGTAAATATCAGATCAAGCAAGGCTGACTCATCCCCTCCTCTCATTCTTGTCGGTCCCTTGACGTGTTGACTTAAAAAGTTTCTTGTTGCCACATCCAGCAGCTTAGCCCTCCATGTGTCTGGGCCTCCATGTGGGTCTCTGTTCCCCCAATCTATCTTCCCATGGTTGAAGTCTCTCATGATTACTAGTCTGGATCCGTTCCTGCTAGCCACAGAAGCTGCTCTCTCGATTATATTAATGGTGGCCAAGTTGTTTCTTTCATATTCCTGTCTGGGTCTTCTGTCATTCGGTGGGGGGTTATATATGACTACTACTATAATTTTCTGTTCTCCAGTTGCTATGGTGCCTAATATGTAGTCACTGAAACCTTCACAGTTCTGAATTACCATATCTTCAAAACTCCAACCTTCTCTTATTAGCAAAGCTACACTACCTCCTCCTCTCCCTTCTCTCTCTTTGCTCACTACCTAGTAGCCCTGTGGAAACACTGCATTTGTTGTGATTTTCGTTAGCTTTGTTTCTGTGAGTGCTATTATCTCTGGGTTTTCTTCTAGTGCCCATTTTCCGAGTTCACTTGTTTTATTTGTAATCCCATCTATGTTAGTGTACATTGCCTTGAAGCTCACTTTCTTCTGTTCATTTTCTTGCCCCCTTCTTGGCGAGCATTCTGCCCATGTGGAAAGCTGTTCCCTGGGAGAGAAGATCTGTGAGGTGGTTTGCAGGGTCTTAGAGGATTTTGGGGTAGGGGGTAGGGGTTGAAGGGAAGGGGGGACAGGTAGGGTGTGGGTTAAAGAAATAGGGGAGGACATGGAGGATACGGGGTGAGGAGGGAGGAGGGATAGGGAGGGTATGGGATGAAGGGGGTGGGTGGACAAGGGGGGGGGGGGGGAGAGGCGGGAGGGGGGACATGGTGGGAATGAGGGAGGGGTGACAGGGTCAGAATGGGGCGGGGGGAGGGAGGGAGGGTTGGGTGATCATTTGGGTTGGGGTCAGGTAGGGTGAGGGGAAGGGAGGGTTTCTATGCAGAGGGGGGTGGTGGTGTTGCCCTCCCCTCTGGTGTTGCTGGGATGCTAGTTTTGGGTTCCCCTCTTTTCTCTGGGACTGTTGTGTTGGGGGCTGCAATTTCCTGGTTTACTCCTCTCTCCCTGCGCTTCTTCCTTGCCTCTGATGCCCTGACTCTCTCCTCCTTCGTCCTGTCCCTCTGCAGGAATACTTTTTTGTATCCCTCCACATACTGCAGACTACTCTTCTTTTCGAGAATATCCTCCTTCGTGGCTTTGTTTGTAAACACCACCTTTACAAGTCGGTTTCTGTCCTTGTTGTACCAGCCCAACCTGAAAACCTTCTCAATGTTTTGTTCAGCCCCTTCCATCTGTAACCCCTTCAGTAGCCCATGTGCTGCCTCTCTATCCTTGCTATTCCATTCTTGCCTGTTGGATCCTTCCTGTTCTTTGATGCCTACAACTACCACTGATCTTTTTCTCTCCAGCAGCTGACTGGTGCACCTTGCTGCTTCCTGTGAGGTAGCTGCTTGCATGGCTACCTCCCTCACTGTGTCCATTGCTTTTGGGCTCATGCTCAGTCTTTCTGCAAATGTTTCAGGTACAGAGGCATTTCCTTCCAATGTAACATTCCCAATGTTAATGTGTGGTCACATTAACATGGTGGTCATCCAGTGGAATATTTCCTGGCTGTGTGGTCACATTAACATGGTAGTTATCCAGTGGAAAATTCCCTGGCTGTGTGGTCACATTACCATGGTAGTCATCGAGTGGAACACGTAACCAGTTAACTTCTCTGGCGCTACTGGTATTGTTATCATTATAATATACCGTATAAGAAGTATTCTCGATAGATACATGTTGGAGAGGTGTTGGATCAGATGAACATTACCCGGAATGAGTTAAGCGGAGCACTGTGGTGACCATACATCTTATGTTCCGTGTTCCTGTAATACTTCTTTTTGCTTATCTAAAATAGTTTTACTCTAATATTATGACAAAAGTAGCCATTGGCTTGGCTTTCTGCGGTATTGGCTTTAGTATTGTAAACGTAACTTAAAGCGTTGATTAATATCCTGCAAACCTAAATAAAAACATATATTTTCTCTAAGATTATGTCTTTATATATATATATATATATATATATATATATATATATATATATATATATATATATATATATATATATATATATATATATATGTTCCTTCAGTAATGCAATTTACAAAAATGTTTGTTACTGTCGTGTTGGTCCTGGTCACGATAACCGACCTTGAAGCTGGGCTGGATGTTGGAGCAATTGTCATCATGTTTAAACACTTCTAACTTTCTTGTGAGATATTCCTTAATATCATGCTTAGTTCTTCTTGGTTAGTGATCATTACAGTGTCACCATCACGTCCTTCGATGATGTAATCTGGTGATACACCTAAATGTTGTTGATCTTATTATTAGCACTGTAAGCTTGCGACAATGTATATTACAGTCCAAAATTACTTTTATGCTATTTAGCAAAATACAGAATGGTGACGAATATATTTTTGGTGTGTTTTGTGATTGGGAACTATTTCCCTTCTTGTAAGATTGATATTCTGACTTAGAACACTATAAAAATAAATATTTGCTGTTTTATGGAGATGAGACACTATTGACACTTAGCTAAATGAGATCATCCCTTAACATGTCATGTCACAAATAAGAAGGTTTAGCCCACAGTTACTGATAACTCCAGTTTAAGCCACAATTATCTTGAACGACTTACGAATAATATCAGCCTGGCTTGTAATTGTCAAGAAAGTAGCAGCTAACCAGCTCTTCCACTTCAGTTTGCAACCCATAAGTTCCAGGAATGTGATCCATTATGTGTCAACCTTCGTAACCACCTAGGTTTGATTGCGGAGGTTTAGCTTTGGCACTTTGGTCCCTCCTCTCAACCGTCAATCAACTGGTGTACAGGTTCCTAATCCTATTGGGCTCTGTCATATCTACTCTTGAATCGATGTATGGAGTCTGTCTCCACCACATCACCTCATAATGTATTCCATTGTTTAATTACAATGACACTAAAAAAAATTTTTCTAATTTCTATGGTTCATTTGGGTACTCAATTTCCACCTGTGTCCGTTAGTGCGTGTGTCCCTTGTGTGAAATACTTTTTATTTACCCCATCAATTCCTCCAAGAATCTTGTAATATGGTGATCATATCTTCTCTATCTCTTCTGTCTACCAGCGAAGTGAGATTTAGTTCCCGTAGTTTCTCCTTTTCGATCATATCCGTCATCTCGGTTACTAGTCTGGTTGCCAACCTTTGAACCTTCTCTAATTTAGTCATGTGCTTGATGTAGTCTCCTGCATGGTTCCATAAGTCGGGTGTATTGAATAATCCATGAATGTGGTCTACTGTGTGTTCCCATAAGTATAGTGAATGTTATGTCTCCAAAAGTATCAGCAAAGTGAGGTGTACATTATATCCTTGATGTGTACCATATTGTGTTAATATTTAACAGTATATATTCACAATATTGGTAGCTTTTATTGATTCTTCTTCTCTTGTTTTTGGTTGTATTGCCTTATGAAACGAGTAAATTTCCAACTTCAGTAATGTAAAATCACCTTCGGTTTTCCTTATCAATAACACTGTTGGAAAATATTATAATTTAACTATCTGTTATATTAACGGTTAACGGAATAATACGAGAATTTGTCAATCTAGTCCGCCACCGTTTGTAACATCCTTTTATCTAGGCTCCGGCCTGAGTCTCGGCAGGTCCTTGGATAGGCCAGGGAGGCAATACTCACCAATATTATTAAAAACTAGCTGTACCCAGCCACGCGTTGATTTGGCTCAGCAACACATGTACGTTGCTGAGCCACAGCAACCTTCCCATGTCTCCCAGTCCTCCCACACCATTGCCCCCCCCCCTCTCCTCCATCCCCCTCGTCCTCCCAACAGTTCCTCACTCCCCCGTTCCATCATCCTCCCCACTATTCCCCTCCCTCCCCCATCCCTTTTCCTCCCACCATCCCCCACTCCACCATCCCCTCGTTCTTTCCACCATCCCCCACTCCTATTTCCCATTGTCCTCCCCACTATTCTCCATTCCCGTCCCCACCATCTCCAACTCCTCCGTTTCCATCGTCCTCCCCACCATTACCCTCTCCTCAGTTCCCTCATCATCCCCACCATCCCTCCTCCCGTACCTTTGTCTTCCGTAACTTCCCCACTCCCTCACCCGATGTATTCCCAAATGATCTGATGTTCCCATTAGAAAATTGGAAACAACAAATGATCTGATGTTCCCCATCGCTGGAATAAGAAAAACCCGTTAAAAAACGGAATGAAAACTATGGTATGGTAAACAACACAGCTCAATTCCAACGCAATGTCATACAAAATAATGAAATCAAAATAAAAATCAATAAAAATCTTTGAAAATTCAATTTAATAGTGAAATAGGAAACATTGAAATAGAATCGTTATATATTTAGTATAACGTGTGTAACAGATCAACCTGTCCTCTTAAAAAGAACGTCGCTTTTGGCCGTTTGCCCGTATGGCCGAATTTGGACGTAATTTGAAATTGAAAAAATATGAAAATAAATTTCGGATTTTTTTTTTCAACAACAGTAAGTTAAGGGTCCTCTGATAGGTTAGGTTGGCAGGAAATTCTCATAAAGTTTCAAAACGTTATGAAAAACGTTAATTTAAAGTGTCCTCTCATAACCTCTGCGCGTAAGCCGGACGAATCAAATAGAAAACGGAACAGAACGTCACTTTTGTGAGTCGATTTCATTTCAAATTACGTCCAAATTTGGCCATAGTGCGCATACGGGCCAAAAGTGACGTTATTTTTAAGAGGACGGGTTGAACAGATATGGGGCTGTTTTTAAAAAAAAAGCATGATTTTACCTGTCACAGATGTGGCATTTATATGGTAGGTGTATAAAATCACTCACGTATTCGAATGGAACGTTGTGTCAAAAATTCATTGGAATCGGTAAAGAGGTTTCAAAGATTTCTTTCACATGAAAAACACAGTTTAAAAAAAACGGTTTGTTTTAACCCGTCACAGACGTGACATCTACATAGTATGTATATAAAAACCTGCTCGGACACAAATGGAACGTTATGTGAGAATTTCAAAGCAATTGGTGAAGAACTTTCGGAGATTAGCGATTTTGAACAAACGAGCACTTACATTTTGATTTATATAGATTTGTGCTCCCAAACCTAAGGATCACTAAATTACTCACAGAAATCACAGAAGCCTGATGCATAAAATGAACAAATACACAAGGGCCGTGACAAGGGATCGAACCTACGTCCGAGAGGATCCCAGACGCTGTTTTAATCGACTGAGCTACGACATGGGCAAAAGAATTGCAACCAGAAGTTCTATTGACCTTACTTGGATCCTGCAGCTTTTCCGGGACACAAACCACGGTTTTACACAATTCCCCCATGCACTCGAGCTCTATCAATAAGCTGTTCCACCTCTTCACCCTTACTACTGTACACTCTTCTCTCTGACATAGAGGGATCCTCTTGGACATAGGGTCGAACCCTCGTCACGGCCCTTGTGAATTTATTCATCACTAAATTATTTATGTTTCCTCGTTTTTCTGTAATCTACATTTTTCTAAATTTAAGGTAATATTATAATTAAAAATGTTAAATATATGGTTTAAATTGTACTATTATTATTGTATATTTCTTATTTCTTATGGTGAAGATTTGCTACCACAAAAAATAAGCAAATGTAAATTGTTCTGAATCTTTCAATTATTTCTACATGTTTTGTATAACTTGATACAAATGTTGATATTCTTATATTTTTCCTGGGAAGATTTGAGGCCCAAACCTCCTCAGCTCCCCATCAATCACGAAATGCAACTAATTTTGTTTTCATTTTATTGTAATTACTTTATTAGCATATGATCATAAAATGCATATGGTTTAATCTTTTTTTTTATATATCTGTAAATCCATAATCGGTCAGAGAAAACCCATATCATATCAGTGCTAAATTGTAACATAATTAATAGTTAAATATATTTCATCCCGAATTTTGCATAACCTTTTCTATTTCAAAAGAAAGAATTATTTGTTGAACTTTTGAGCAAAGCCTCTCAAGGGAGGAGCCGCAGAAAAAATGCCACAAGGTAATTGTTAGGAGATGTTTATGTACATTTTTTATATATTAAAGGGCCTGGTGATGTAGAGTTTTTCAAAATATGAAAAATAGTGAAAAATTGATATGTGATGATATCAAGGCGAATGATATCAAAAGTATCTGATTCACAAAGAATTCTATCGAAGGACAAGTGACCGCGAGGGACGGTCGGAAAGCAAGACACACGCACGTCCTGGAAGTCAGGACATTCAACAAGGATATGCACAACTGTAAGAGGGACAACGCATTTCGGACAATAAGGAGCAGGGCAGCACTCCATTAAGTGACCGTGAGTTAAGCGAGTATAGCCAATCCGCAACCTTGCTAGAGCAGTTTCCTACCGTCGGTTACGGTGGCAGGAGGAAGGCCACGGGGACACACTACGTTTGAGAGTATGCAGCTTGTTACCAACTACAGAAGACCAACAACCCTGCCAACGGGCAGGGATGGAGGAATGAATAACTTGATAAAAGTCGGAATAAGAAATACCTTTACGGGAGATGGGACAAGAAAGGATAGTTTCCCTAGTGGCAGCATCTGCACGCTCATTTAAAGAAACACCAGTATGACTGGGAACCCAGCAAAACTCTACCGATTTAAATTTACTAGAAATAAGAAACAGTCAATGTTGAATCTCGATGACCACTGGATGGACAGGATTAAAGGACCCTAGTGCCATGAGGGCACTACGAGAGTCAACTACAACCACAAAGGAGAATCGACAATGAGAAAGCAAGAGACAGAGAGCATAGAGAATAGCATAAAGTTTTGCTGTAATGATGCTAGCCTCCGAAGGGAGGCAACACATATAGGTGCGGTCAGGAAAAACAACAGAGTAGCCCACACCGTTCGCAGACTTAGACCCATCAGAGAAAATGGAAATAGAGTGGAAGTGCGAAGAAAAGAACTCGAGGAAAAGGCGTTCCAGAACCGTAGGAGGGATAAAAGCTTTAGTGATGCGGGTCAAGGATGTACAAAATTTTGGAAGGAGGTACTCTCTACGGGGGCAAGGAAGGAACAATACGAAAAGAAACATTAGAAATACGAACGGAAAGAGAATCCTGTGAGTGAGATAGTCGGACAGAATGAGGGAGGCGATAAAGAGGAACAGGAACCACAGGAGGGGTAAAAGCTAAAGCACGACAGAAGAGAGAGGAAGGATGTTGTAAGGGCTGCGCAAGATAGAGAAGACAGTAGCGATCACGGCGTTCCTGGAGAGAGGAAGCCAGTGTCAACATACAAGCTGAGATCGGGAGTCGAACGAAAGGCACCAGAGCTGAGACGAAACCCAGTATGGTGCAAAGCATCAAGACGGCGAAGAAAAGAAGGAGAAGCAGAAGAGTATGCAGGGCAACCATAATCGAGTTTAGACAGGACGAGAGAGGAGTGCAAATAGAGGAGCGTGCGCCTATCCGCTCCCCAAGAGGTATGGGACAAAACCTAAAGTGAGTTAAAGGCCTTAGAGCATTCAACTCGAAAGTAAGAGATATGGGGCGACCTAGACAAACGAGTGTCAAAAATTAACCCAAAAAGCTTAGCGGAATCCTTGTACACAAGGGGGATGACCATAAAACGTGAAAGAGGGACGAAGAACGACATGCTTCCGAGTAAAAGTCATAGCACAAGTCTTAGACTCAGAGAACTTGAAGCCATGATTGGTGGCCCAAGACAACACGTCATCAATCGCAAGTTGAAGCCACCGTTGAAAAAGAGGTGAATCATCACCCTGACAGCAAAGGGTAAGATCGTCAACATAGAGAGCGGAGAAGACGCCAGAAGGAAGAGAGGAAAGAAGACCGTTGAGGGCAACTAGAAAAAGAGTAGTTCTTAGAACACTACCCTGGGGTACATCCTCATACTGCCTAAAAGGGGCAGAGAGAGTGGTACCAAGCCTGACACGAAATGAACGAAGAGAGGAAACTTTGAAGGAAGAGAGGGATATTCCCCCGAAGGCCAAATGAATGAAGTTGGGACAGAATATGATACTTCCAGATAGTGTCGTTAGCCTTTTCCAGGTCAAAAAGGACGGCAACAACGGAGGTCTTTGCAAAAGTACTGCAAAAGCAATACAAATATAGACCTCCAAGTTCACCCGGACATCCGTTGTGCTGCGGCACTTGCGAAAACCAAATTGAGGAGGGGAGATGTGGTGATAGTGCTCTAAGAACTACATCAAACGATCGTTAACCATACAGTCAAAGAGCTTGCAGACACAGCTCGTGAGGGCAATAGGGCGAAAGTTCTTGGGGATGACCCGAGAGACCCTGGTTTCCGAACAGGGAAGACAACAGCATCGAGCCAGTTCTCAGGGACTGACGACGACTCCCAGACCCGATTGTACAGACTCAGTAATTACTGAGACGTGCATGGAGGGAGATGGTGAAGCATTTCATAATGAATGACATCGGAGCCTGGCACTGTAGAACCGCACTAGGGCAGACTGAAGCTCAGAGAGAGAGAAGGGATCGTTATGGGGAAGGCGAAGATAGGTACAGAAATCTAAAGGACGAGATTCAAGATTAGGCTTACGAAGAAGGAAGGATTGGGGAAGATGAGAAATAGAACTAACAGATGAAAAGTGGGAACCCAGTTCGGTCATGACCTGCAACGGGTCCGCCACAAGAGCACCACCGAGGCAAAGGACCGGCTAGACATCGGGAGCAAACTTACCCGCTATCTTGCATATACGCTTCCAGACTAGTGGCAGGTGAGTTTCGGCCGTAACGGTGGAGACATAAGTCATCCAGCATGCACGTTTAGCCGTACGGATGGTCTTATGGACCACTGTTCTCGCCTTCCGAAACAAAAGAGAAGACTCATCCGTCTGCCGGCGGCGGTGCCTCTTCCAGACTGCATGCTTACAACGGACAACCCGAGCACAGTCCACATTCCACCAGAAAACGCACTTCCGCGTTCACAGAGAGGAAGAGCGAGGAATAGAACGGAAGGCAGCATCAAAGACAGTGTCATGAAAAAGAAGAAGGGCACGAGGGAGAGGCAGAACGGAGAAATCGGAAATAGTAGCACGGAGAGTAAAAAGGTGCCAGTCAGCCTCGGCAAACCGCCACCTAGGGAAGGCGAGAGGAGGGTGAAAAGAGAAGATAACAAGGATAGGAAAATGGTCACTGACATGGAGGTCATCAAGGACCGACCCGCTACTCGAAATTTAAGTAAAGGGATGACGAGCACAGAGAAAGATCGAGACAGGAAAGGGAGCGGTTCCGACAGTCCAAATGAGTGGGCTCATCAGAATTCAGAAGAGACAGGGAAGAAGAGAGGATGTAAGGTTTAAGGAAGGTGTTTG